>NC_141698.1:1105482200-1105725676 GCF_964263255.1 Lissotriton vulgaris
CAAACGTTAGTTGGGCTTTTATTAACGGTCAATCTGAGTAGTTCAGTTGTGCTTTCTCAGAGACCCCTACTTGCATGTAAACGGGAGACGTCTGAAGTGGCAAGGGAAATAAATCGGCCTCAGCTGAGTAGGTATACCCTATGTATTGGCTGTAAGATAGTCATGCTTGGAGGATAACAAGTTCCCACATTGTGCATACCATATCTCCATAAAAATGTTAACTAAATACTACTTATCTGACAATGACCAAGCAAAGTAAGGACGTTGAAGAGCAGTTATTGGCTTTAAATATTACAGAAAATTGCAGACAGACAGTTACTATGAAGCATTTATAACATGGCCTTCCGGCAATGGGTGGAGATTTCACCTTTGTGGCTTAGGTACACGAATCATTCAGAACAGAGGTACCTAAGCCAATCACTCAGAACAGAGATATTCTACTCTTAGGTTAAATTCCCGCCTGCAGATGCACGTATACAGTTATTTCACACCTACATTGAAGATGAGCCACCGGAGGAATTTTCCCATAAGTGGACATAGAAACCCCCATTAACTTACCAAAAGCATATTAATTGGTTTAAAGGCGCCCTACCCTAACATGAGACTTGTTCTGCTCAGCAGAGAAGAAGCGACCTAGTCCGTTTTAGCTTCATACACACGACATTCAGCCATTGCAGCTTTATCAGCAGCAGGTATGCGTACACTCTACAGAGATTTTGTAAACATTTACAGAAATCTTAGTCAATACATAATGAGAACATGGTCCATCCAACTTGCTCAGGCTGTACAATCTCAACTGGCTACTACAGGTATTACCCACCAAACACTGAACACCATTATGGGAAAGATTCTCAGCAGCCGGAAGCAAATCCTATTCTGGATAGCACAGAAAACAGCACAGCTTGAAGCAGTTTTTTCCCCCTACGGGCCCACAGGAAAAACACAGAACACTAACAATTTGCTTGCCAATGTGGATGGCTCCCCCAATAGAAGAGTGTGTCACTTGGGGGATAATCTTCCCTGCTGTTTATACCAGAACACATGGTACCCCTTAAATAGCAGCTATACCAGACATACTGAAACAAAACAAATGAGTACAGGGCAGAGCCTGCCCTAGATCTGGGGATGAGATTTATGGGTAACATAAAATGGGAGGCAGCAGAGGTGGATTTACGCCCAAGCCTGAGAAAATTCACTCCAGCACAACAAGAGCGAGAATTGTCTAAGATTATTGAAGAAAACTATGCTTCACTAGGTAGAGATAATCTGGGAGCCAAGCCTGGGACACTGAATATTAAGAGCAATTCTGAAAAGGATACCTGCAAGCAAGCACCTGATTCTTCAAAGAAGAAATGGGAGAATAAACAAAATAAAAACACAGTCACAAGGTGGGTTTCCTCAACAGGAACACACAGAAACCGTGAAAATATTAGGAAGCATGAACTGTATCAATATACTGATATGCGTTCCTCTCATTCCATTCAGGAGTGATCTGAAAAACGTTTGGAGTGAGACCAGTACCGACCTAGAGCACGTTATAAATGCAAGCATCCCAAATCCTAATTCATTACATCCACAATGGATTCAATGGGCTAACCTCTCACTGCAATAGATGTAAATTACAAATTTGACTCTACATTACAAACACAAGCATTTCTTCAGTACGAACAATATCTTCTGCAAAATTAAATTATGCCTCTAGACCGATATGACTGCATGATTTATACCAATGGACGTATGGATTGTGGCATATATGGATCCCAACTATGTTCTGGATAACTGAAGGTAGGGAAGCGTCTTGAGGGGTGTAGATTAGACCTAAGGCCAAAGGTCTTGCTTAAGTGCAGTTAGTCTAAAACATGTTGTTTTGTTGTTTGTTTTTTGTAGAAAGTTTTTGGTCCCGAGGAGAACCCTTAAACAGTCGGGGTTCGAAACGCTTGAGAAAAGACTTGATTAATTTAAATTCTTTGATTTGTGTTGCTTTAATTGTTCAAATACACATTTAAATGTGGCAAAGGGACCTTTGTTTGTAGGATGGATGTTTGTATGAATGTGATATGAATGTGAAATTGGCCAAGTGTATGGGATATATATTGATAAAGAGTTTTGTGAATATTTCATAGTTTGTTTAGATTTTGTCTCATTGTAGTGTTCATGTTCGTTTTGTATTGAAATGCACAACAAATTATGCTGTTCTTTGGAAAAAATAAATGAAGATTGAAGAGTTTGTTTATGACTAAGGTGCAATCTTTAAAGCAGAATTTCATGCTTTTTTTCATGAAACTAGTCAACAAATAAAGGAGTAGTCAGTCTCAGCATTGGCGATTGTTCTGTTCTATAACGATCAACGAAACAGCCCTGCCAAAAGGGTTTCCACTTAAGTACTCCTACAAGTTAGACGTACAGAACATTCTGTATGCTCACATTTTAGGAGTTGGGTATAGAGTTATACCAAACATCGATCGCAGATTAGGACGGATACCAGCTGCACGTGAGGGTCTGTGTTCCACTCACGCAGGGATTACTGCTACAGTTTCATTGCTGAAGCACCGCTATTGGTGGCCAGGTCTATCAAAACAGACCAAGGACTTTGTCCTTAAATGCAATGTCTGCCAGCAGATGAAAGACTCCACCGTAAAACATCCAGTACAGACACCTCTACTGACCTCATACAAGCCCTTGGCTAGTGTTTACTTTGACCATTGTGGCCCTTTACAATCAGATGGAGCTTACAAGTACATCTTTGTGGCAATGTATTCTTGCTCCAGATTTCTGTGGGTTTGGCCACAGTGCTCGGCTGACGCTCAAACAGCTTTGTGAGTCTTTATCGGGACATACGCAATTGGCACACTACATTCTGAACAGGGTCCGGTGTTTAGCTCTTGGGCTTACAAGGAAGCCATGAGATGTTTGGGTGTGGCCTTGCCCTACGCCTCCCTGTACCATACAGAGGGAAATTGGGTTACTGAGAGGAAGAACAGTGACTTAAAGTAATCCTTCACAGCTAGGGTACTAGGTTTGGGTGGCAGTTGAGTCAATCAACTATATGGGGTCCAGAGGGCACTTAATAACAAGACAGGAAAATCCCTTATGAACTCCTGTTTGGTGTGAGAATGTGGGTACCAGACCTCGACAGTGTCAGCACAGTGGCGGCTGAAACACCATTTGACATCGATGAACGTTTGGCTGTTTTACAGGAACTCAATGAATTTCGGGCCTTATAGAGCACTGCCACTGATGAAGTGAAGAGAGTTCCAGCAAGGTTTGCCTGCATCCCGAAGATTGAGGACCTGGTCACATAAAACATAGTGGACAAAACAAAATTTGGGCCATCATAAAGACAGGTAGAAAAATCAAAAGGGAGAGCAAGGGTTTTTAGGGGCGCGTCCTGTCTCCAAATGCATTATGTAGAATCAATGTGGACTGGCCCACTATGTGTAGAAGTATTCACTGCTATTTAGGGTCACTTTAAGTAATGGCCTTCTGACTGGACCCAATAGGTCTTGGTTATAAACCCCTCACACACCAACCTGGTTGGTGTCATGCTTCATCATCGGGGTCCAACCAGGCAGCCGAGTGCCACCTGGTTGTGCTTCTACGCCTGACTACAGCGGAGCAGGTGTGGTGCAAAAGTGTGATGTGGATGAAGGTGAGTATTAAAAGATACCTCTGGGAATCCTTACCTACAGTTTTATTCTTGGCGGCCCAGGGTATTGGTTAAAATATGTGATGCAACTACAATTAGAAAAATTGTTACTAAGAGTTGACCTATGTGGTCGACATGTTTCAGTCCCTTCTGGAAAAATGAGCGGGACTTTCTTCAGGACCAAGGGTAAGTGAAGTGAGTGGCAAAATTTAGTACCACGGGTGATTGTTATCCTACACACGCGCTAAGGTGTGTGGAAAAAAGTGAAAAATTTGATTAAAATTAGTGACTGTATACTCACAGGCACTGCACAGCTGCAAGAAAAAAACCTGCAAAAGAAAGGGAGGAACAATACACAACATATAAGATGCTCTTTTAAAAATGGCAGGCAATGGGATTAATTGGGTGTCATGCATGATAGTTCCTGTGGTGCCAGATAAAGTGACAGATGCTCAGAAAGCATAGCATGCACGTACTGATTTAGGCATGCTGTGGCAGGATCAGCGCTATGTGCTCGCTGGTCAGGACACTGCCAGGCGGTTAATGAGTAGAAAAACACTGCCGCGTGCTGGGGGGTTCCACGCTATTGAGGCACGTCGTATACTACATAGTGATAAAGAGTAGTGATAAACAATAGGACGACCCCGAGGACTGGGAGGGGTGCCTAAGTGAGATGATGTCTCATGACGATACGGCTACCAAATGTAGTTGGACAAACAGACATCTAAAAATTACATATTAAAAAATGGGGGGTGCACCAATATTTACATTGCTTTTACTTGCTGTTCCAGTAATTCAGGGCGCGGGGTAGAGGAACTCCCGTTTACGATCTGAAAAAGTTTAGGCGGAGACAAGCTCTGAGGTTAGCTTCCATAGGGCGTAGAAGATCGAGCCGTATGAAAGCTGTTGCGGGGGATGGAAGACCTAACTTGTATGAAGGGTGTCCTCTGCGGGCATACCTATTGGGTCCCTCGGCGTCCTGGCAGGTAGATGTGAGCCGGTGGGGTTTGGTTAAGTACTCGCGTCTTGTTCGGATTTCCGGGTGTAGGGCTAATTGGCTTCCTCATTCGGAGGCAGTGCATTAGTGCGCGCATGCGCAAAAGGGTCTTTGAAGTGAAGTAAGAGGAACGGCCATCTTGAAACGGAGTCCCGGGACAATGTTATATGTGTGGGATACACTACTGTGGGGCCAATAAGGCCTCGGTAGTCCGTAGGGAGCGTCTGTTTTTATATATTGGCAAATATGCTAGGATCTGCTTCCTAATTTAGTAAAAAGGGAATATATTTACTATTTATTTATTTTTATTTTTATTTTTAAGGAAAACGAAGTCACTTGCAGTGAGGGCAGTGCCAGCACAGTTAGGTGCCCGCAGAGTAGTAATGGGGGCCACTATTTGGACATGGACCAAGGAACTCTTCAACATCGTCAAGGAATTTTCCAACCCCTCGGCCAACTCCAACGACATCACCCCCTCTCAAACCCTCTGCGACTCCCTAGCCTCTTTTTTCCACAACAAGATTGCTGACATCCACAACAGCTTTGACAACCAACCCGGAAGCCAACCCACCCGACCATCTGCTGACCATCTTCCCCCCGTAAACACCCTTAACGCCTGGAACCCAATCTCCACTGAGGACACCATCCGCCTGATGAATTCCATCCACTCTGGATCCCCCACAGACCCATGCCCTCACCACATCTTCAACAAAGCAGACTCCGTCATAGCTCCGCACCTCCGAGACGTCATCAACTGCTCCTTCAACTCCGCTACCTTCCCGGAAGACTGGAAACACGCTGAACTCACCGCCCTTCTGAAAAAAACCCACAGCGGACCCCACCGAACTCAAAAACTACCGCCCCATCTCGCTTCTTCCATTCCCGGCCAAAGTCATCGAGAAAGCCGTCAACAACCAGCTCGCCGCCTTCCTCGAAGCCAACAAATCACTCGACCCCTCACAATCTGGCTTCCGAGCCAAACACAGCACTGAGACCGCCCTCATCGCAGCAACAGACGACATTCGAACTCTACTGGACAATGGAGACACAGTCGCCCTCATCCTCCTCGACCTCTCTGCAGCCTTCGACACAGTCTGCCACAGCACCCTTCTACATCGCCTCAATAACATAGGAATCCAAGGAAAAGCACTTGAATGGATCACCTCATTCCTCACCGGAAGAACCCAGAGAGTCCGCCTCCCACCATTCAAATCCGAGGCCTCGGAAATCATCTGCGGCGTACCTCAAGGATCCTCACTCAGCCCCACCCTCTTCAACGTATACATGAGCCTCCTCGCGGCCATCGCCCGCCAACACAACCTCAACATCATCTCTTACGCGGATGACACTCAACTGATCCTTTCTCTCACCAAGGACCCCAGCACCGCCAAAAATAACCTACACGAAGGAATGAAAGAAGTTGCCGAATGGATGAAACACAGCCGTCTGAAATTGAACTCAGACAAAACAGAAGTCCTCATCTTAGGTACATCCCCTTCTGCATGGGACGACTCCTGGTGGCCGGAAGCCCTCGGAAAAGCACCCATCCCGACAGACCACGCACGGAACCTTGGCATCATCCTGGATTCTTCGCTCTCTATGAACAGACAAGTCAACGCTGTATCCTCTTCCTGCTTTAACATTCTTCGCATGCTCAGAAAAACATTTCGCTGGATCCCCTCCGAAACAAGGAAAACAGTCACCCACGCTCTAGTCACGAGCCGACTGGACTACGGAAACACCCTCTACGCAGGTACCACCGCTAAACTCCAGAAGAAACTACAACAAATCCAAAACGCCTCACCCAGGATCATATTAGACATCCCGCGCAACGAACACATCTCTGGCCACTTGAAAGACCTCCACTGGCTACCCGTCAATAAGAGGATCACTTTCCGACTGCTTACCCACGCACACAAATCACTCTACGACATCGGACCAGATTGCCTCAACTCTCGACTGTCCTTCTACACCCCCTCCCGCCAACTTCGCTCTTCCAGCCAAGCCTTCGCCAATGTACCTCGCATCAACAAGACCACCATGGGAGGCAGATCCTTTTCATACCTGGCGGCCAAAACATGGAACTCACTCCCCGCTTACCTTCGCCTCACCCAGAATCACGTAGCGTTCAGAAAGCAGCTTAAAACGTGGATATTTGACAAATAATCCTCCCCCCCTTCCTAAGCGCCTTGAAACCCTCTGGGTATGTAGTGCGCTATACAAATTTTATGACTTGACTTGACTTGACTTGAATACAAGGAGCACCTCGCTCTGCCAGATAAAAAGGACCAAATGGTATGGTCATCGGAACCTTGAGCAAGTGGGGAGAAACTGGTCATAGGAGAGACAGTAGACATAATGGTATGTTCATAAGATCATGAACAATGAGGCCCTTGCTGTTAAGAGTCCGCAATATGCAGGTAGCCGTGATGTGCCTAGATACACATTCAAGTGTGGGTCTCACAGATTCAAAATACAGATTCAAGTGTGGGTCTCACAGATTCAAAAAACAGATAGAGGGTGTGTATATGGTGGCTAGTGGTTACTCAAGCTATTCCATGGTATGTTGTCGTTCAGGCTCGTCTTGTGGCTAGACAGGCGGTAGATCCACCGTTGTTCTTTGTTAAGTAGTTTCTCTTGAATGTTCGGCATGTTGGGGTTGATGCTTTCTATCACCACCCACCTCATGTCGTTGGTAGTATGGGCCATTTCCAGAAAGTGATTGGCCAATTTGGTAATGTTCTTTTTACATCGGATAGTGCTCCGATGTTCACAAA
Organism: Lissotriton vulgaris; assembly: GCF_964263255.1. NCBI lineage: Eukaryota > Metazoa > Chordata > Amphibia > Caudata > Salamandridae > Lissotriton > Lissotriton vulgaris. Next base: position 1,105,489,621 of record NC_141698.1, read on the forward strand.
TGCGCGTCTTGATTTTCCTGCTGGTCATGCCTATGTATGTAAGGTTACAAGGGCACGTGATCCGATAGATTACATGTGTGGTGTTGCAGTTGGTGTGGGCACGCAACTCCCATAGTTTCCCTGGTTCAAGGGCCAGGGTTTTTGTGGTACTTGTCAAGTGGCATACGCTGCAATCTCCGAATGCAAAATGGCCAATGACCATGAGAAGGCCCCATGCGTTGGTAATGGTGTTTTGTGCGATTTGCATGGGTTTTGGTCTAGTAGAGACAATTGCATCCTTTATGGATTTGGCTTTTCTAAGCAAGATAAGGGGTGGGTCCCATTGTAGGTTCCCAGTCTGCCTGTACCTGTCCTGGCTGCTGACTTCTTACGCCCCTGCCGGTCACCGAGACAAAAGGTTTGTCTCAATTGATCAGACCAAAACACACTATGAGGCTGATTGTCAACAGTAGACCATGTGGGCTCCTGGGTAGCCACTGCACTCCATACGCTACAGTCCAGGAAGTTCAGATGGAAGCTTTAATAATGACTGAGGACTCCACTCTCCAAAGAGAAGCTGTAAACAATGAAACAAAACTTCTCCCTGTTGAAACAACTACAACTGTACAATAAAAAAGTGCAGAAATTTCCATTCAAAGATTGACGACGTCTATGTAAGCATTTCACAGATGGAGTCATCTATCTGTTCGACAAAACCTGCTGAGCTGCCAAGAATAGACCGGAAGTCGTCTGGCTACTTCGTGCATTATGACGATTTCTCATTGGAGTCCAGTGAATCTGATTTGCCAACATCACCGATTCCTTTCAAGCTACGAATATATGCTCCCTATTCTTAGTTGAAAAAGACTTACTTTGTTGTTCCTTGGATACATCTTTGGATTACAAATGGATTGCTTTTCATGGTACTTTGAATCGATTGTGTAACTGTCATTTTCCTAATTCTGAATGGACACTTTCTCCCAGAACGCTCTGCAGTACAACTTGTGAACTTAGTTCTTAAACCACACACATCATTGCACTGAGAACTGAGGGACCTGTCCTGGTGAAAATTACAGCAGTTCCAGTTCCTGAAGGAACTGTATCCGACAGGGTATTGTATGATGTGTATGGTCCTACTGAACGTTTGCAAATTCCTTATTTATTTAGAATTTCTATAAATGACATCATCACCTCTAGTACTTTCTCTGATGATTGGGACATTGAAACTGTGAATAATCTGCTTGCAGATCTAAAGCAATCAGCTGCATTTTCTAATGATGAATTGTAAGATGGTACAAGTAATTATGGAGACATGTTCTGCTTTCAGCATTATGGTCACCATTTATTTCACATAGCTAATGTCCTGAGCGCTGTTTATAAATACACACAATGGAAACACTGTCCAACACCGACAAAAGGTAGTTCAAAGACTTTTGCACAAAAGTTTGTTTATTTTTCATCAGACCCAGCCTTGTATTATTATAGGCCTGCACCTCCACCTGCAAAGAAAAATATGCTTACAAACAGCAAGCTGATATACTCCGCTTCCTTTATTTCCCAACTGTCTACACAGGGTTTTGACTTTTGGAAAGACACCATAGACACAAAATGTGTCTGGGGGACAGAAGATTGGCAGGTTCAGGAAACAGAGGCTTTATTTAGAGCATGCCTCATACCACAACAAATGGTTTTCCTGAATAAAACAGTGCAACAAACAGCATGCCGTGGTATAGCAAAGATTAAGGATTTCAACACAAAGCGTATTCCCGCAATCTCACGTTTTGACACACTTCAGTGAGAGTACACTAGATACCATGATACGAAATGGTTATTTTAATACATCAGATCCCAATTGGAAGAGATGGGTGGTTTGGCCGACAGACACAAATAGGTGCCAATCTAGCTTCCTGGATAACACAGAAGGGTTTACGATCATCACTAGGCCTGATCAGCATCATCAACAGAATATTCGAGATGGTGACGTCATTTAATGTTGGGAAGTTATGCCAAGATTGGCTAAAGACCTCAACACCTTCCAAGGTGAAGCAACACTTGTCCTTTCTTTCTGATGACATGCATCTCAGGGATTTTGTATTAGGTCCCCAGAACCTACGTTAAAAGCGCTTTTTGTACGGTATTCACTGGGCAACATAGTGTCTTCCACAATTGACATAATACAGCAAGATATATCTATTTTACAATATAGACAGTCACAATTAAGGTCAATCGTAATACGGAGCTGGATGATACAAACGTTCCATTCTGGCCATGTGCCATGGCATTACATCAATATTGCAAGTCTGTTTTCAGCATACGATCAAACAGAAAGGCACACAATAATGGTGAACAGAGATGCAAAATATACCATGTTGCAGATTGGAAAATTAGACTAATAACCTTTGACCATGGACACCATTCACTGAATGGATAATCCATGGTCATATCACCCAAACGGTCACGACATTCCAATTCTGTCTCCAATACCAGCAGGTAGGCAGATACGAAGCACTAGGGGAAGGTTATATGCATGAGTATTGGGAATTACGGTTTAGGTTTAGATGTAGGAATGAGGACACAGAACTTTTCCTTAGTGAGTCCGATTGTGAGGATGTTTTAAGCGGTTCCATAGTCTGGAAGGACATTTCTCTCCACTGGGCATGCAATGCTTCAGAGGCGAACTTGTCTTGTTATCTGAATGGTTCTCCAGCTGCCGTGATACATCCAGTGTTCAGGCTGCTTTTGAATGGGAGCTATTTGATGCTGAATGATGAAGGTTGCTGCGAGATTGAACCGGGCATAGCTTATCTAGTGACAGTTAATTCCATTGTGACTTGTACACAAGTACTGTTTCCACCTGCCTGCAGTTAGGGAGGCAGCGTTATAGCCTTCGATAAATGTTTCCAACATACAGTTTGATTCTCTGAGTAAATTGAAAGCCATGCTTTTTCAGAAGGATGTGGCTTTAACTTCGGCCAAAGAGACGTTTGATCTCCAGGTTGCAAGGTCCTCCTCTTAGATACCGGCACTACCCCACATTAACTTCCCGCTGTATTTTGTGGAGCTGGTCCACCGTATCTTTAGCATTTCATACACTCCGTGTTGGGAAGTGTTTCAGAGGGCCCCCACCTGTCCTGCTACTTGTGGCAGGAATTCTGATTTAAATATTTCTGCTCCACAATGGATGTCCCAGTTGAACCCAGAATGGAGACAACACTGCTGGTGCTGCGTTGCCGTGAGCACATGGTATACCACTTCTGTACAACTCTGCTTCAAGAACTGAACATTGGTTCTCACCCTTCAAGCCTGTTTGGCTTGATTGCATACAACCTGTCTTCCACTGTCTGTTTGCAGCCACAAAAAAGGCCTGGATATATATCTCAGACCAGAATAGGTTGCGCCATCGAAAATTGCAGTACTGAAAGATTTCTTCAAGGCCAATATTGATTGTTGTCCCCAGCTTTATCCATTGATGATGAATCCATTTTTAGAGCCACCCTAGGATGTTTAAGCTCCTGGTGATGTGAACAGTGGCTCTGCGGATCACTTATGGGTAACAACACATCCCTCAGCGGCTGCTGTGGGAATTGGACGAAATCGCCTTTGCTCCATAAACCTGCTTTGAGGTGCGCCTCTGGGATCATCTGTGGTTGTGGGCAACAGCAATGTTGCATCTACCACTTGGAACACATAAAACAATTTAGCTTTTCCGTGAGGGAACAATTTGGCTTTTTCGTGTGGGATCACTTTGGCTTTTCCGTTGGGGAACAATTTGGCCTGTTTTTAAACAAAACTAACTAAAACAGCTTTTGTTCTTTTTCTTTCTTCTAGGCACTGTGGCTTTCTGAATTGCTTGGAATTTCATACAGTATATTAACTCTTAGGGCTTTTTTGACAAATGTAAATGGGAAGCTTGCTTTTACATGATTTTATATCAGCTTAAAGGCTTTTTAAGCTTACATATTATCATGGCTTGCAGATTTTAGAATGATTCGAGATAGCTTTTAGATGTTTTAAAGAGTTGTTTTTTGAACATTTTTAAACGTTCTGTTGGCTTTATAGATAGCTTTTATGTATCAACCCTTAGTATGAGGAGTGGGTGTTATATTCCAGAGTTAGGTCCATGTAGTGAAGCAGCTTATTTCTTACATTGTCCTATTTTGTTAGCAGTAACCTTTTGCACATATTTGTGTGTGCGACAATGTTGGCTTAGTTTCCCTGAAACTAAACTTGTTTACACATTGAGCTTCGTACAACATTATCACAATGCCCTGAACATCATCTAAAAGGTTTCTTTTTGCACTATGTACAAATGTAATCTCTATCTTCATCCATGGGGCGAAAGTAATTAGATCTGCTTTGAAGGCAATGCGTAGGATTTCCAACTTTATCCTTCCTGCGACTGGAAGCCAATGCAGTACTTCGAAGGCCAGTGACATGAGATGTTTCTTGTTAGAATACAGTAAAGTTGCTTAGTTTTTCAGTATTTGACCTTTCAATAGCTCTTGATTTTGTGTACACACCAGTGTAGTAGGCCAGTTTTGATAGCACCCACGCTATGATTGGTGCAATTAAGTGAGCATATTGGAAAAGCTGGAAAATCCTTTTCAGCAACATTAGGTGCGAGTTGATATGAGCACTGAAAGAGAGATCAGAGATCTGACCAGCAAAGGAAAGGTCGTCTGTCACCAGAAAGATTTCTCCAACTCAGAAGATTTTACTTTCTTAAGAATGCATTTAGAGAATAAACTATTTTCTACAATGTGCACATCTACATCAAAAAGAAAAATTATAATGAAGAGTACAATACTCAAGCAGTAAAAGTTCACAAGAAATAGCCAACGCAAGGGTTTGAAAAATCACCATTTCTTTTTCAGCTTAATTTCTGCGTAGGGAAAAGGAAATAAAAGAAGAAAAAAGGGGGAAATGGGTGGCTAGGAAAGCACATAGGGTTAGATCGCCTACCCTAGAATAACTAACATGGCCTGGCCGGGCAAGATGACCGACAAGACGTATTGAGCATGTACTGCCGAGACCCCACTCATGATGCCATGATCCAACAGATTAACGCCCTGTGACGATGGCCCCAAAACCTCTGGGTTCTATGAACTGAGCTTCGCCATTCTCCCGGTGTGCCTGTACTTAAAACAGTGGGCAGCCAAAACAGACCGTGGCCTGCTGGAAGGCAAATAACGCGGGGAAAAGTTGGGCTCCCGGCCTTGGGAGTTGCCACAGTGGAGGGCTGGGTCCTGAATTGGAAAACTGGAAGGAATATAACAACCCTGCAGCCAGAGGGGGGACTGGCCAGGCTTTGTTGCCACTGGTCCAGATGAGCACAAGATGGAGGCCGCTGTCTTGTAGCCACCTGAGACCGGGATCTGCCATCAAGCCACAACGGCAGAGATCTGGGACATAGCTCTTGGTGGCGACTGGAGAGGCTTGGGACTAGCTGCAAGGATGGCAAATGCAATTTTGGAAAAGGGGGGTGGTGATTGACAGAGTTTCTGAATGATGCAGAATACTCTTACCCAGTCAAGAGATCAGGGCTTGATCCATCACCATTTTTTAGCTCACTGCACCATCCCAGCTCAGAACCTGGCTACATGCAAATTAGTGGAGGATAGCAAATGCAGCCATGAGTTGGGCCGGCAGTAGGGAGGGGCTGCAGTTCATGGCCCCCGTCCGACACCACTGAGATGGTGCTGACACCTAGGCCCCCAGAAAGTGAGGCACGTGGGAGGTCCAATCTGCCTTTTGTGGCCGGCTGAGGGCGAAGTGGAGGTTAAGGGCACGCTGGGGTTTCCATGGGGGCTGCGAACACCTGGATTGAGTCCAGCTGCCCCCACTCCTCAGAGGCTACCCCTGTAGGCAGCACTGAAGCCCGGGCCCCCGCTAAGGAGAGACAAGCTAGTGCACGGAGGGCTGTTCTGACCCTAATGTGTCTGTGGAGAGTCACCTAACAAAAACTGAGGCCAAGCTGGAGAAAGTTTGGAAATGTTTGTAACTAAGAACTTAGGTGCAGTACTGTGGCAATTGTAGCACCCTATCTTCTCCACCCTAACGACAGCTACCACCATGGCCATCACTCCCCACCACACCGAAACCACCTCTACCCTAATCACCACCAACCTACCTTAACCACCACCACCCTACCCTAACCAAAACCACCACCTCCTTAATACCACTACTATCCTACCAACACCTTTACCATCCTCACCACCAGTACCCTCACCACCATAATCACCCTAACCAAAACCACCCTTTCACTCGACATGGCTCTCAATTCCAGTAGTTTTTTTTAACAACCATTTTAAACTCATTACCTAATTGTCATTTTCATGGAAAGTTGTGGCATAGGTTTGTGTTTTTATACTCTTGAGTACGTAGTCCTCACCTGAAATTATACATCTAGGTATCCAATAAAGCTAATTAATATTACAAATAAAGAAACATTTCCCTATCTACTTTTCGGTCTAAGCTATGAAAATCAATATGTGAATGTTGAGAAGGAACTCAAATGGTAGGGTGTTGTGAACTGTAGGGCCAGGCATATTCATATTTGATAATTTCATATTTAATTGCCTTGTACATTTAAAGTGCTGTGCAGTGGGAATAAGAAAACAGTTTTCATGTAAGAAATTGGGTTAGTGGTTGACTGGGGAGTGAGCCCTGGTAAAGCAGTAACCACAATATTTGTCAGGGTAAGGCACAAGCAACCCCAAACTAACCTGTGCTCAGCCCCTGGTAGCTTGGCAAGAGCAGGCTTACCTTATAGGGAATATGGTTGAAAGCTTTTATTCGACATGCAAGATATCTTGAAAGCATACATACAAGTAAAACACATTTTTAAAACAGTGATATGTATGTCAGCATTTATGTACTAAGACAGATAAAATGGGAAAGACCCAAAATAAATTAACTAAAAGTGAATTAAATTGAAACTGACAGTCTCTTGCAGCGAATCAACCATGAATGTTTTAAAAATTTAGAAACACCACAAACTATTAAAGGGGCGGTATCAGTCAATAAGATACGTAGTGCAACCAAGTGCCTACGTGTTCCCAGGCGTTTAAAAAGAGGTTTAAGCCAATGCCTCCTAGGTTTAGTATAATCCGGGCACTCAAAAAATATATGTGCTATCGTTTCTGGCCTAGATGGACAAAAGGCACAGAAGGGGGATCGATGAGCACCATTCCATTTTGATACAAAGGCCCGATCGGGAGCGTGCCTACCCTGAGTTTAAAATACAGGGCCCTATCGGCTGGCAAGGTGATTAAGTCCAGAAAGGGTTAGAAAACAACCACATCCTTTAATTCCAAAAATTATGCAGTCAGATTACAATGGTGTTGGTTCCTGATGAGTTTGCCAGAGACCCAGTCCCAGTAAAGTTTTTTGAGGTCAGCCTTTGGTGGAGCAGATTTTGGAGACCAGCAGTCCCCCAGGCCCAACTCCCCCAAAAGATTTTTAGTGTCCTTCAGCCACTTGATCTTGGCCCAGCCTCCCATGTTCATTACCTCTGCCAGGGAATATGCAAAATATTTATGCAACACTTCAAACAGTAAAACTGTGAAAACACCACACAAAAATATCCCACACCAAGTTAGAAAAAACAAGCATAATTTCAGAAATGGTGGTGCTGGACAGGGTCAAAGTCAAAGATTCAGGCTGACTGCTATGGCACATGGGTCGGGCACTCCAGATTAGTCTCCCTTAAGTTTTACTTTCTCATGTTTTGTGCCAAGAGTCTTTTGTGTCAGAGAGGGTCGTGCGGAGGAAGTACAGCGTCGCGGGCAGTGATATACGTGGTGCGAAAAGCAGGCCAGGTGTCGTGGATGGGCTGGTGTTTTGCATTGGCAGTCCTCTGCGGGCGATCAGCGCTTGGTGTGCAAAGAGACGGGCTGGCGGCGGCCTGTGCTGAATTTTGGTGCAAGCAGTGCAGTTCCTGTGTGAGTGGGTCTGTTCGCCAAGAGCCTAAAAGTTTGGTTTCAAGTACTCATGAACCACACCCAAGGTCCAGGACCTGAGAGACACCACTTGGGGCTCAGGAACTGGTTGGAGAGCCTTTTACGCCCTGGAAGCTCAGATCAGGAGGCCAGCAGAATTAGCCCTTCGAGTCACTCTGTGATCCTGGGTTCAATTCGAAGTTGCAGGTCCGGTTCTTCTCCCACAGGCAAGAGAGCTGCATGTAGCAGGTCCTTTAGCGCAGCAGTCCAACAGAGAGGTAGCCCTTGCAGCAGCACAGCAGTCCTTCTTCCTGGCAGAGTATCCACAGGTCCAGAAGTGTACTGAAGAGTTGGGGTCTGTCTGAGGTGCAGTATTTATACCCAGTTGTGCCTTTGAAGTGGGGGAGACACTTCTAGAGCTATCCCTTTGAAGCCACCAGGCGTCCTCCCTTCCCTGCCCTTGCTCCAGGCTAACTATAGTGTGAGTCAGACCTTTAAGTGGTGGCAGGACACAGCCTATTCAGGTGTACGTGGGGCTGTGCCCAACTCCTCCTTCCCATCTTGCCAGTGATGGCTCATCCAGGACACCTAAGCTCCCTATTGTGTATGACTGTCTAGGAGGTATACACAAAGCTCAACTGTCAGCTACACCCTGTCATGTGACCAGAGGCAGGCTACAGGCACTAAATGGCTATGGCTAGAGAATGCCAACTTTCTAAAATAGGCTTTTTGAGAATTGTCATTTAAAATCAAACTTTACCATAAGTTAGGAATTTAAATTATGATTCCAGGGACACACAACATGAACTGCTTATATCTTACCATTTGGAAATTACACTTCTAAAATATAATAAGACAATTCCGATGTTATCCTATGGGAGAGATAGGCCTTGCAGTAGTGAAACATTTATTTAAGAGTTTTTCACTACCAGGACATGTAAAACTTAAACTTCCTTGTCCTACTTTTTAAATATATTGCACCCTGCTCTCTGGGTTGTATGGGGCCTACCCTAGGGGTGACCTATATGTATTAAAAAGGAAGGTTTGGGCCTGGCAAAAGGTTTTCTTTGCTAAGTCAAAATGGCTGTTTGAAACTGCACACAGGCTTAAATGGCAGGCTGGAGCCATGCTTGAAAGGGCTCCTTAAGTGGGCTGCAAAATCAGTGCTGTAGACTCACTTGTACCATTTAGTTTACAGGCGCTGGGCACATGTAATGCCTCATTACTAGGGACTTCCAAGTAAATTAAATATGCCAGTTGGGTATAAGTCAATTTTACCATGTTTAGAAGTGAGAGAACAAAGACCTTTTGCACTGGTTAGCAATGGCAAAGTGTACAGAGTCCTAAGGCCAGGAAAAACGAATTCAGAAAAAAATGGAAGGAGTGAATGCAAAACGTTTGGGGGTGACCCTGCAGAGAGGTCCAGGTACAACAGATCATTACATTATGTGGCATGCTTATAATCAGGCAAATTACAAGCTTAGACAATCTTGCTCTGAGAACTGGCTGAGTAGGCTTTCCTATCTTCTTGTGTTTGTCCCTTGCCCCTCCACTACGCTGCCATGTTGCTCTCACTCGTGTGCTGCTCCCCTATGCCCCCCTTGGTGTCCTTGAACTTGAGTGCTTCTCCCCTCTTATTGTCTTCCCGCCTGTGTGCTTCTCCTTGTTACACGTTGGCGATTTCTCTTGCCTGAGCGCTTTTGTTCCCCACGCACCACTTTGCTCTCTCTCACCCATGATGAGTACTTCTCCTGGTGCCCTCCATGGTGCTTCGAGCGACCCAGTCCTCTGCGATGCTTCCCCCCATAAGTGCCTGTATGTTGCTTCTACCTCCATTCTCCTAGTTGTTAACCCTCTACCCACACAAAAAACACACATTGGCACTAACTTTCAAAAAGAAAGACCTTGTGCAATTTATAGACGCATGCAAGCGTGATGCACACGACTGCCTACAAAATGACATGCATGCGGCACAACACTTTTCTTTATTTTTTTAGATTCCTCTTTAGCCATGCTGCACAGCATTGTTAAAAACCATTGGCAAAGCCAACAGTTCCCAAAGGAGAGACCTATTGGTCTTGCCATTGCTTGTTTATACAGCACAAACTTGGCTCAAGGCAATGATAGCACCAGAACATATTGCACATGGTCAGATTCTTTTTTAGGCACAGCGAAATTAAGTGCTTTGCCTAGAATAACAGGTTAGTGATCCGGCACTAGGACTTGAGTCTGGTCCCCCAAGTTTATCACCATTCTTTCACTTAGCATATATATATGCCATAACATATTACAATAAACTTATCGGTACAATAAATACATTGTTTTAAAATATTAAAAACTGTCCTTGTATAACTTTGCAATTGAATACAGATATGACAAATCGAGGGTCGGGAGGGGGACTCTTTGTGGTCTTTTTGTTGTGAGCCGAGTTTCCATGATAAAGCTTGCCACAAGCTTGTAGATTGCTCGACACTCTGATCTGGCACAAAATGCTAGTGCTTCTACCCCAGCAGGCCACCATCCCCGTAAGTGCTGGCCATTCCCAATGGGGTCGCAAATTGCACTTGCCTCATGAATATTGATGAGGCATGCAATTTGCGACTCAATTGGGAATCACAAACAGTGTCTGAGACACTGTTGTACATTGCATTTAGCGAGTCGCAAATTGCGAGTCACAATATGACGCAATTTGCGACTTAATAAATGCAAGCGCCGTACATCTGGCCCTTAGTGCGTAGGTGTTTAATTTTTGTGCAGAATAGCAAAAAGGGCACTATTGTCTCACAGCCACCCATTTTGCAGACGCAAAGATCAGAGTTGGTGCATTTATTTGGCAAATTTGGCAAGGTACGATTTAACAGGTAAAGGGGCGAAGTGAAATTTTAAATATAAAGTGCAACGTGCATCAGGGCTGATGTCGTTCAGATATTGTTCCGTGCCCAGGGTGAGATTTGTGTGCAAATAATTACGGGTCGACTTACATGCAAGGTCGATGCACGCCTTGAGTTTTATATTTCGAAAAGTTTCTTTGACCATAGAGGCAGTGACACTAACAAGAAGGGCTGGGCCTGACCAAAGAGGTACGAGACCGAGGTCCTTTAAAACGTTTCTTACATACTTTGAACAAGGATGGAGGTGTATCCTTCCTGTGGCTGATACTTCGATCATTGCTCTCAGATAGGACTCACTGTGGTGACCGATTTGGACGTAGTCAGTTCAGGACAGCAGCAAGGGCGATGGTGTCAGAGATGGGAACAATGCCAAACTCCAGAAATGAAAGTGAGAAGCAGCATGCCCCGCACAAATTTAATAGCAATCTCAGGAAGGATTTTTTTTATCTTTTGGAGATGTTTACTGCTAGTATAATTCCCCATAGTTCTGCACCATAAATTGCTTGTGCCATTGCTATATGCTTGGAGAATAATGATCAATGATTGACAGTTAATCTTGTGCTCAACCCTCAGAATGGCACTGGCAGACTACTGGAGAGTGCTAGCAACCTTGTCAACATGATCTCGCCAAGACTGGTTGCTGTTGAAGGAAATCCCTATGTAGTCGTAGGCATTCTTTTTATCTTTTGCGTGTTGAGGCAGAGATCGTTGGAATGGCAGTAACTTTCGAAGCTGTCTAGCCTCCTGTGCAGTTCGTTTTGTGTACAAGACAAAATTACAGCATCATCTGCAATCAGGAAGAAGACTATCTTTTTGTTCCACTGATTTGATAAATCTGTTTGCCCCTTGCAGAGAAACTTTTCAAAGTCATTCAAGAAGAGGGAAAACAGTAATGGAGCCCAGAAGCATCCCTGCCATACCCCCATGCAGATGTCAAAGTACGGGGTACATTCCCCTCTGCTTCCGTAGCGGACACAGGTACGCGTGTCAGGGGCTTTTCAACGCCTAGCTCATTGAGCGATTTCTATAGTTTTGACCAAATGCTCATTTAAGGTCTATAAACAACAGGTGTAGCAGGGAATTAAGCACTTTTGGGTACTTGACCCATACCATGTATTGTTTTACGGCTTGGTCAATGGTACTAATATCACTAAACTTTGGTATCGGAGATCGGGGGACCTTCTGAACCTGGAACGGTAGAGAGATACTTCTGTAAATCAAAGGATATGGGGATATGTACTCCCTAGAATTTACACAATAAACATAAAGGTATCCCTCTGCTTGAAGAGAAAAACAAACTGAGGGATATTCGTAAGAGCAACGTCTATACACCACCTCATTGGAGGTGAGAAAAAGGAAATATAGTCCTTTTTCATAAGCAACCATCACCTACTCTAATAGTGGCATGTTTCATCATCAGGTTCGTCCTGACCCCTAAAAGTCAGTGTGGGCTTAACCGTTTTCCAGGGAGCTTTTTGTATATTGATGTATCAGAGGACATAATCTATATATATAAAAACGAAAGTGTGTATGTTTGTCCTTTATGCATTACTACACCATTCATCCGATCGCCCTGAAACTTTGGGAAGTTGTGTTGAGTACACTCCCGCGAAGGTGTCTGGCAAATAAATAAATAAATAAAATAAATTGTGAAAAGTTGTTGAGTACACTCCTGCGAAGGTTTCTGGCAAAAAATAAATGTGCTAAATATCGACCCCCCGGCCCCCCAGGACCCTCATAATCTTTCGAATACTGAAATTGTCAGCGAATTTGCGAGCATCGTCGACAGTTATGCCCCCAAACGGAAATCGATTGGTCGATCTACATCTGAAGCACAAAAGAAAAAGCCATTAAAAGCTTCAGAAACAGACGAGCAACGGGAAGCAAGATTAGAAGCTGTTCGAACACAAAATGCTCAAGCACGTTCTTCTCAAACGAACGAGCAACGACAACCAAGATTGGAAGTCGATCGAGTACGCACTGCTCAAGCCCATTCTTCTCAAACGAACGACAACAAGAATCAAGATTGGAAACAGATTGATTACGCACTGCTCAAGCCCACTCGAATGAAACAGGAGAGCAACGAGAATCAAGATTGGAAGCCGATCGAGTACGCACTGCTCAAGCCACACTTTCAAATATTTTCCATATAAAAATGAATACGTTTCAATAAAAATGACACAATGTAAATTGAATGTTATCATAACGAGTTTCCTTGAATTTCCTTTCTTCTGAGATCGCAGAAACGCACAACGGGTAAGCTAGTCTATATATAAAAAAAACAAAAGTATGTCTGTCTGTTTGTACTTTATGCATTACTACACCATTCATCCGATCGGCATGAAACTTTGGGAAGTTGTTGAATACACTCTGCGAAGGTTTCTGGCAAAAAAAAAAAAAACAACAAAAAAAATGTTAAATATCGGCCCCCAGGGCCCTCATAATCTTTCCAATACTGAACGTTTACAGTTTCCGGTGCGACTCGCTTTTGCAATGACCATCAACAAAGCACAAGGACAATCGCTGCAAGTGTGTGGACTACATTTGGAGAATCCGTGCTTCTCACATGGACAACTGTATGTGGCCAGCTCACGCGTCGGAAAACCTTCTGATTTATTTGTGTACGCACCAGACGGAAAAACAAAAAATACCATGTATCCACAAGCACTCGAATAAATAAACAGAATTAAAACAACACTTTAAAATGTTTTCCATATTAAAATGAATGTTTCAATAAAAATGACACAATGTAAATTGAATGTTATCATAACGAGTTTCCTTAAATTTCCTTTCTTCTGAGATCGCAGCAACGCGCGATGGGTAAGCTAGTGTATCAATAAAAATTCATCATCCACTCCCAAAGTATTCCTTTAACAGCGGGGTGGATGGGAAGGATTAAAATTAACTATGAAAGGGTGAACAAGAATGCTATGGTCCAATGACCCTTATAGTGCCAACTTATTTCTGCCCTATAGTCCTGGGCACTGGAGGTCCTGGGCATTCTTCAGGGCAGTACTCCCCCGGTGAGAATTTTTTATCCTCACAAAGTTTCATATGGCATGCACACTAAATTATAGGCCTACAGAGGCAGTTAATACTTGCCAATCCAACAGTACCTAAAAAATAAGGAAATATCAGGCAAGATGCATTAAGCCAAAGTGTATTTACATAATGCGCACAAAAATCCTCGTGCATTTCAACTCACATACTACAAATCCATGGTCACCGCGCACCACATCATGGTTCAGCAATCATTTAAACATTGCATTCCATCTTGCTCGTGCAATGTTTCACATCAGCAATGCATTCCACTCTGTGGTGCATGTACTGTTTCATACATATGTTTTTTTGAATTGAGACCGACCTTGAACATATACATACTCATAGCTTAGCAGATGTGTTCAAGAAAACCGTACAAACATGCATGGACCAAGAGGGTCGTGAGATGCCTACACCGGAAGTGGCACGCAGTGGGCTTAGAACATTTACCCTACATTGGAGTATAATCAACCACTCGGGCAGAGGGAGGTTGGCCCTGTAGTCAAATTCTAGGTTCCCCTAAGATGAATGAGAAGAAGGGGGATGAGAAATGCCCAAGTATCAGCACAACAAACAAAACACAAACATCCATTAGGAGAGTATCCGGGTTGTGCATGTAGCAAGTGCATCAGGCAAAGGATACATTTAAGAAAAGTTTCAGAAACTGCTCAGGACTGGACATCAGTGTCCCAGGAATACTAACATAGTTGAGGGCCTCTATTGTCCGAAGTACCTGCTATGGTTCCACTCTTCCTGGCTAGAGGTACTGATAGTGCCGTGAGGCTGAAGGAATATACCCGCTGGGGCCAGAGCAGCTGTACCTCGTTGACGGAAGGATATAGCTAATGGGGCCGCAAGGGTGATTACCGCCGGCGAAGGTGGAACTTGTTAGTGAGGCAACTAGCCAATGGTGCTGCAAGTTCGTCTTGTGATTGGACGTAGAGGTCTGTGCACAAGGGGAAACTGTTGTGAACACCGGCGTCAGAGTGCACAGGTGTATGGAGGCCCAAGAGGAATGGTCGAGGGCCATCACATTGAGTCCTCTGGTGTACGTGCTGTCACCAGAGCATCACAGGAGTTGTTAAAATATGCCCAGTACTTACTCAAATTGATAATATGCTAAATTTTTGTTTTTTTTCAAACCTAAAAATCCCACTGTAATGAAATGGAGCTGCCTATCTCATAGGTGATCGGAAATGTGCTGTAATTGACAGCGGTTTTCTGCATGGGATATTAAAAGATGGGAACGAACTCACGTTGTAACTAACATATATTGTGCATCAAGGAGTGTAATTCTCTTTGTATTAATTCTTAAGAAGGATTCGATCACTTTCTAAGCAAAGGTTTGTAAGTCCTGTGGTGATGCATCAGAGCATGCGAGTTGAAACGCACGAGGGTGGTGGGTGTGTCATGTAAACGTACTTTGGCACTAATGCATCTTGCCTGCTATTTCCTTATTTTTTAGGTACCGTTGGAAAGTATTAACTGCCTCTGCATGCCTAGAATTCAGGGAGCATGCAACATGAAGCTTTCTGAGGACAAAAAAACATCATGCGGGAATACTAGAAAAACAAACCCGCCATGACGAATGCCCAAGACCTTGAATGGCCAGAGTGTAGGGCAGAAACATATTGGCACTATAAGGGTCAAAGGACCATAGCATCCTTATTGCCCATTTCATAGTTAATTTGAATCCTTTCCCATCCACCCCGCTAATTAACGGTTACCTTGGGAGTGAATGAGGAATTTTCATTTACACGCCACTTCCCAAAATACATCGATATACAAAGAGCTTCCTGGAATATCGTTAAGCCCACCCTGACTTTTAGGGGTCAGGGGGAACCCGATGAACGAGCATGCCACTATTAGAGTGGCTGAGGGTTGCATATAAAAAAGGATTCTTTTACCTTTTTCCCCAATAGTACTAATGCCCCTGTGAAACCCCACGTGTGCCTCTATCAAGACCATGTTTTTATCTGCCCAGTTTTGCAACCTATTTAGGAGAACAGGGCCGAAAATATTCCCAGTGCTGTCCAATAGTGATACTGGCATGAAATTGCTGGGTAGCACCTTATCCCTTTTTTAGGTCTCGCACCTGGCGATACAGCGCGAAGCGCTGTCGCCAGCGAGACCTATAGTCGTCGACTATGCTTTCAAGGGTTTGCAAGGGAGACAGGACATGGGCACGCGCAGGCTGCAGGTCGGACTGGATATGTGATCACCACGTAGAGTTACGCGCTGTGCCCATCTCCTGCCTCCTTTGCAAGCCTCCTGAAGTTACTTTCACTTTCCCTCCCCCCTCCGCCGTCGGCTCCATGGCCCGTCAACGCGCCCCGAAGTGCTCCTTTCCGCTATCACAGCACACCAGCACAAACAAAAGAGCGAACGAGCAGAGGGGCATGGACGAGCATCCAAGAAGTTTCCTTGATCAAACAGAACGACGAGTGTCCAGAAAAGTTTTCTTGATCTGAGTCAGAGATTATATGACCTTGGTCAGCATTACTTGGAGAGCGCTGTGTGATCAAATTCTCGGTGTTGCTAAACCCTGAATCCAGTGACGGAGGTGCAGGAAACTATCCCCCAATGTCTTGTTCAAGGAAAGGTTGTTGTTTGATAATCCCTCCATCTTTACTGGCGAAATACTGAGTTCGAAAACAGTCGTCCTGTTGTTCAATATGTGGATGGGGCACCTGGCAGTGTATAATAATGCAGTAATTGTTGGTTTGTTTTTGAGCTATTCAGTGTTGATGGACCAGGGTGAGGTTTAGATGCTTCTCTACGTAGACTTGCCTCCCTGCGCAGAAAGACATCCTTCAGGGGTGAGGTAGTAGGGGGTGGACTTATGCATGTGCTAACAGTTGCCTAACATGAACCTTTGCGGTGTTCTTTCTTGCTTTCCTCTGCTTAGAGCTTGATTTCCTAGACTGCCTAGGGCTAGGGTCACTCTGGTTGGACTACACTTGGCTGCTTTTCTTGCCACTAATTCACATAGAGTGCCGACCATTTCAAGTGTAACTCGATAAAAGACAGGGGGTGCTAGGGAGGAGAAACATCCTTTACCCCGCAGTCAGAACTACGACCTGCCTTTACAAAGAAGTCACTACCCAGACGTTACCTTGAGTTACTTTACCCTGCAAGTAATTACAATGACTTGCTTTAGGGGACGCGTTGTTGGACTGGTGTTGGATTTTACTACATACTACATTTGACAGAATTGAGTTTTTCCCTGAAGAAGGGTTCAGTTCCGAACCCGAAATGCATTGGGATTGTTAAGTCAAGAATTTTTGCACATTTCTATACTTATGTGTAATGTTATGGTATTGATGAATATCATGGTAAAACACTTGTAAATGTGAAATGTTACTACTAGTATGTATATAATACCTGTAGTTGCTGATTTATTTTTCATTGTTAAAATGCTGATTCTCATATGATAAAAAAAACTCTTTTTGCCTTGGAGCATTTGACTAATTTTGAATGAATGTTTTTTCAACTTCTACATGAGACATCTTTTGTCTAACTAGCTGTGCACTGCCCGGGCTGTGGGTACCCCACAGTCTTCTGTTGCATTTCTACTGACTGAGAAAGAATTGGGTCTCTTCTCATATTAGGGTAGTAGCACGCAATATTAACCAAGTGATTTAGAATTTATGGTACACGTAGAATTTAAAATTGTTACCTAGGAGTGCAGGCGCATGTTTCATTTTGCAATCTTATGGGACCTTGGCATATTACACTGCGCGTGAATCAGTCACTGAGCACAACCACTGCACGGTTTAAAAGAAACACAGCCCCATGCTGTCACTGACTTAGTGAGTATACCGATATCAGATTTCAAACGCTATGTAGGAGAGTAGGATCTGCTTCTTATAGTTACCCCCACTTTTTTCTGATGTTTCACTATTTTTTTACATTAGTCTGGCTGGGGCCCTGCTAACCAGAACCCCAGCCTAGCAGCTTCCTCTCTAAATTGACTACCAGTACTTTAGGTACACTCCAGATTGGATTCTGGGGTACCCTTATAAGTCCCTAGTATATGGTAAACTATATATCCAGGGCATTAGTACCCCAGTGGCATACCAGGGGCTGAAGCATGTATTATGCCACCCCTGAAAAGCCTTCCAAAATGACAACACAGGTCTGCTACTGCAGCCTGGGTAAGGTGGTGCATGCATCCCTTACTGAGATATCGGTTTACTATAGCTCTCCATATGACTGCACATGTACACCTATCTGTCACCCCTATGGCAGCCCTTATCAATCTTGAAGGCAGGGTGCTGGGCTTTGTGTGAGAGGGTGCCCATGCATGAGCAGGGCCATTCTGCAGCCTTTGGAACCTATTTTCTGGGTCTGTTCTGTGATGCAGCGAGACCATATAATCTTAAGTGCATTAAAACCTTGCGCTAAATGCTAACTTTGGGATTACCTGGACAAAACTCATGATACATAATCCTGGAACTTTGACGATCTACAAGGCGCTAGATGACTGAAGAATCTCCCTTAGAGTAAAGGAGTTACTTCCCTGCAAAGCAGGTACCTAAGACGCATCTGACTGTTTTGCATCTCCGAAGCTCCCGCCGGACTCCGAAAAATTTTGCAACACAGGAGGTGGGTTTCCGTGGTCTCTGAGGTCGATATGTGCACTCAGCAATTCTGAAGCCTGTATCCCTCGTGGAAGACCGTGCAACCCAAACCCCTGGACACCGCGACCATTTGCAGAAGCATCAGCTTTCAGGCGACATCTGAAGCTGAGCTTTGGGTTACTTGTGGCCCTGACCCCAAGCATCATTTGCACTGAAGATTGCCAGTGTACACTCCATGAGTGTACTATGAGCTGGCCCTTTGTGTTTTCTCTTGAGGTCCTTTAGCGATCCCCTGTCCGTCGACTGGTGGGTCCCTGTGAAGGCAACTTTAACTCTGATTACCCTGACTATCCATCTCTTGGGGAGTCCCCCGAACCTTTCTGGTCCGCACCGAAGCATCTTTTCTCATCCTGCATAGGTTGCTGTTGCCAAGGCTTGTTGTGTTCAATCCAAGCACCAACACTGCAGCACTCGATATCCTTTGTGGGACAGCTCGAATCCAGCTCCTAGTCCTTGTGGCTCCAGAGTTAAGCTTCGCCTCTTCATCCCTAAAACACCCGACATCGGTGGGCATTCTTCTATCATGCCCCTGGTCACTGGCAAGAGACCCAGACTCTGTCCCCTCTGCTTTCAGGTTCTTCACATCTTCGAGCCAGGCTAGGATCACACCGGGCACTTTTCTTCACCAAGGCAGCAGCACTTTGCAGCAGATCGCCATTGAAATCAACAACAATTCACAACACCATTTGACACCTATGCACCCGGCTTCCCTGGGTGAGGTAACTTAAGTACTACGTGCTCCTGTGGGTGTTGGCCCTAGAACACCCTAAGTCTAAAGGGGTTGGCTCAAAGTGCTAGCCTAAGTGTCCTTTAACTTTAAAATTCCAACCGCGACTTTCCCCATAGAAGATAACGGAGCTTGCGACTGGATGTGTTCTTACACTACACACATCCACCGTTGGTCCCATGTGTCACTATCTACCAATAAGGGTTGTTTGGACTGGTACAAGGTGCCCACTATAACTAGTGGACAGCATATGCAAGGCAACTTCTCACACGCTAGGTTAGCCAGGTTAGCCTTCCATCCGTCCGAGGTCTGTAAATCGATTATTTATAAAATCAAAACACTTGTTATTTGTTGCACTTAAAAGCACCAGAAATGAAGGATGCATTGCCACTCTAAAAACAAGCTATTAATATATGCATCCCTTTCAACCTTTTCATGACGTTGACTAAGTCATTGCCTTTTTCATGTTAATGCCAATCACATTTATACATAAGATGCCAGGCGCACAACACCCATTGGGCTCAAAGGGCTTCACCCCCCCCCCCCAGCCCCCCTGTTGTGTGTGCCAAACCGGCTGAGACAGCTTCCCATGCTGACGGCCTTCTTTTTACAGCCGCACCCGAGTACTTCACAGGTCTTTAAAAGACCATTCACTTGTTAACGGGGGTTTGTTGTGTTTTCACCCCTTCTTACAGTCCCTGCATCTCCACTCTAGATATTGCTGGTAGAATTAGCCCCCCCCCCTGAAATTTTTATCAGCCCCCTACCCCCCTCCCCCCCCGAAATTTGGCTCTAGTTGCGCCACTGTAAGATGCTGTCATGCCAGTGAAGATACAATTATTCGCAGAAAATGCTGTGCCAGAGCCGTGAAACGAGGAATAAAAGGGTTCGGAGTGTGCAAAAAAAAGTCCTGGGGCACCAAATGATTCGCCTGACCTCTTACAGTAAACTGTGCTCAGTCAGCCCGGCTGAAAGTCCACTAAAACTCTACTCTGAAAGGATCATCATTAAGTACCAGGAGCTGGGAGTTCAGGTTACATTATGCGCTTCCTTGAAGGCTCGCTCCTACAGCCTGCAACCCCCTTGCTCCCTTTGACTGGATCGAGAGCCATGTGGTGGGGCGGGTTTCATGATCCACATAATAATGACCAGTGGTATGAAAACTGTGATGTAGAACAGAGTGGGTATCCTAAAATTCAAGCCAGAGAGGGGGATTAAGGCTATTATGCCTGCACTGGTGAACAAGTTCCTAATGTGTACATATGTGTGGGTGCAGAAGGTCTGGGATACAATCCCCTAGATCCCAAAATTAGAAAACAAAGTAATTGTTTTACAAATCAAATTGCACAAGATGACCCTGCACACCTCAACAATAAGTAATACAATGTAAACACTTTTATGCATATGGTCACATAAACTCCAATTGTTCTCCCAAGAATATCCAAAGTCAGATTTCTTCTTTAAGCAATTCTTTTATTCACAGTTGAAGATTAAAACCAATAGCCAACGCGTTTCGTCCGTGACCGGACTTCTTCAGGGCTACATTTAAAATTACAAAAAAAATATATAAACATATTTACATGATAAAGAATACTTGTCCATAAAAAAGTAATCCATACAGTTTTTTACAGAAAGTAAAATGCAGAAAACCAGACATTTTATGATAAACACTAATCAGAAATAGACCTTGGTTTTATCTCTTTTTCTTCCAGGGAGAACACAAACAAAAAACTATATTTCAGTCGTCATGTCTCTTAGAGTATTCATATAACAAGGACACAGAACCAAATTTACAATGGTTTAACCCCTGAGATTTTACAAGCAAACAGGATATCCAATAGCAATATTGAAAAAGAAGGGGTATCTAAGCAGATTTGATTCAAGGATAAGTACACAGATTTTACGACATATTCCATAATTTGAAAATTCAGATTACCTTTATTTAAATATTTCTATATGGCACAGCTTCAGATTGGTCTTCACACTTGAGATTCAAATGTTCTGTAAGCGGATATTTAAGAGTTTTAATATTTCATACATTAATCCTATCATATCCTTGATCATTATAATAAAACTCCATTATCCCTAAGTGATCACATATCATTTAAGAATCTTGAAACCATCTTTCTATTTCAGTATTGTGGTCTATTTGGTCTATATAGATAGTTCATGTTTAGTTTTAACAAAGACAAGAGAACACGAAAGTAAGTACTTATTACTGGACATGGGCTCATTATCATCATCTTAACAGGAAACAGAATTATGGTGAATCCAATAACCAAAAGGAAAGTCTATTTTGAACACTTACTTCAATAAACAAGCATTAGAAATGAAATCGGGCTCGGATTTGTTTGAGTTTGAGCTAATGGCATTGTAAATGCCAATGTCTTTTCGCCATGTGTTATGGAGTGTGTGCATGTGGTGTGTAGTGGAATTATGTGGGTTGGATTGTAATTTTACCAAAGGTGGCATGCTGTGTTTTATATGAATATGTTTCAAAGTAAAGTGTACCATACTGCGATTGCTTGGTGGAAAAGTGCACTGCCGGCTGGAGGTGTGTGTGCCTGGTGGAAGGGTGCACTGACGGCTGGTGGGTGTGTGCTTGGTAAAAGCGTGCACAGATGGCTGATGGTTGTTGGTGTGTGCATGGTGAAAGCATTCATTGACGGCTGGGGGTGTGTTGTTCTGTGTGTTGTATTCTGTGTACTGGTGAGTGTGTGGCGGTGAGTCTGTGGGGGTGAGCCTGGGGAGTGAGTGTGGTGGTGAGTGTGTTGTGTTGAGTGGTGATGAGTGTGTGGTGTTGAGAGACTGAGGTGTCTGGTTTCTGTGTGCGTTATGTGTGTGTGGTGTATGGGTCTATGGTGTGTGTGTGTGTGTGATGTATGTGTGTGTGGTGTTTTCTGCACAATCACACACTGCCCCTACACATTCACACACTGCTCACCCGCGCACTCCCAATGTCACCCTGCATAGTCACACACTGTTTATTCTGCACCTGCACTCACCGCCACTCTGCACTCACCGCCACTCTGCACTCTCTCTGCACTCACCGCCACTCAGATTTCATATTGCCGAATTGTTAATAAGGATGTGAATGTGAACTAATAATAATGAT
The DNA here is from genome assembly GCF_964263255.1 of Lissotriton vulgaris. NCBI lineage: Eukaryota > Metazoa > Chordata > Amphibia > Caudata > Salamandridae > Lissotriton > Lissotriton vulgaris. The sequence continues at coordinate 1,105,511,955 of NC_141698.1, forward strand.
AAGGTATAAAACGCATAGTAAAGCAAACACATTGGCACCAAGGGCATGCTAATACCTCACGAACACAACTAGAAAAGTTTACTTTCAGGAAATTGTGCTACGAGGCCAACGGAGGAGTTGGTTGTGTTACACAAAAGTACCAAGGACATCTGGTTTGTTAACATTAGCAGAGCCCGAGAGCACACCATGACATAATATTAATCGCTAACAGTTATCTCTTTTTTAACTAAAACACGCGAACGCACCCGAGCTTCTCATTGCTTGAAATTCGTAATGTAGACGCGCACCCGACAAACGCACTGCTCAATGGTGAACGCGCACACCATCTGGAATGCATTACACGGGCACCCTGACAGCTCTTAATTAAAAGTAATGGACTGCAGTGCGCGAAACCGCACAGAATATGCCAAAAATGGCGGACGAAAAATAAATAGCCCTATCGCATCCCGACTATTAAAAACACACCACCGCGACGACCAATCACCATTCAGATAATAAAGAAACGCACTGAAAATGCACGAGCAAAGAAAAATTTATCAAGCACGAACACGAAACCCGCTACAATACGGCTCGCAGCTCCTCCCCACTTCGTGGTGACGTCGCCGAGCCCGTAAAAAGGAGATCATGTATCAAAGATGTGCCAAATGTCCGAATTTTCAATGAGAATAGAACAGTAGGTGCCTACAGGAAAGGATTTGAAGATATTTACATGAGGGTGACCAACTGTCTGTCACAGACACAATTGCGTATATTATTTTAGGAGACACAAAATGTTTTTATTTTTTTCGAATTCTATCAGTCCTGATCCACTTAATATGTGGTTTCTTATATATAGCATGCAAAATTGCATTGTCAATTAGTATATTCCCTTAGCTAAAGTTCTCTCAGTTAGGCGAGAAAATGAATGAAATTATATGACCAAAAATATATTCACTCTAAAACGAATCATAAGCCTTAGGCGCACTATTATAGATTCATTTGATCGATTTTGTTGACTTTATTAAAAACATGTACACAATGGTAGACAGGGTAATAGAGAATATATCCTTCGTATTCATCGGTTTGTAAAGAATACATATACATGAGTAACTTTTACGCATATCCTGCAAGTTTCCCGAGGATTACTCACCGTCAATAAGGTACCGGCGTCTCGTAGTTCGTGCGGTCGTCTGGTATAGTTTAAGAGTTGCGAGGACAGAGTATTTATACCCTCATTACCTTTGTTAACTATCAATTAACACAGTTAATTGATGGTCGACGAGGTAGAGTAGTGATGGCATATGTGTCTGCTCGATGATGGCCGCCATCATAGCTTAGTCAAATGTACTATAGACTTCTTCTTTAGAAAATCCCAGTAAAAAACACCATGACAGATATTTAGACGCCGGTACCTTATTGACGGTGAGCAATCCTCGGGAAACTTGCAGGATATGCGTTTAGCACTGGGCTGTTCTTAGCCTGCCAATATTCTTTTTCGTTCATAATTTTAATTTATTTCATGGAATTATATCCATGCTACGGTAAACACTATGTAGTGCTTGGAGCTTATACGGGATGTTAAATAACATCGTTTTTAAAGATGGCAGCCATCCTTTTCATCCATCTCTTCTGGCTTTTTTATAAATCGGGAATGCTAACAATTTGCTCGATAAGATGGGGCCAGCCATCCTTACCAGCAGGACTTTAAGAAATAGGTCTTGGTAAAAGTTACTCATGTATATGTATTCTTTACAAACTGATGAATACGAAGGATATATTCTCTATTACCCTGTCTACCATTGTGTACACGTTTTTAATAAAGTCAACAAAATCGATCAAATGAGTCTATAATAGTGCGCCTAAGGCTTATGATTCGTTTTAGAGTGAATATATTTTTGGTCATATAATTTCATTCATTTTCTCGCCTAACTGAGAGAACTTTAGCTAAGGGAATATACTAATTGACAATGCAATTTTGCATGCTATATATAAGAAACCACATATTAAGTGGATCAGGACTGATAGAATTCGAAAAAAATAAAAAAAAAATTTGTTTCTCCTAAAATAATATACGCACTTGTGTCTGTGACAGACATTTGGTCACCCTCATGTAAATATCTTCAAATCCTTTCCTGTAGGCACCTACTGTTCTATTCTCATTGAAAATTCGGACATTTGGCACATGTTTGATACATGATCTCCTTTTTTATTGAAGTAAGTGTTCAAAATAGACTTTCCTTTTGGTTATTGGATTCACCATCATTCTGTTTCCTGTTAAGATGATGATAATGAGCCCATGTCCAGTAATAAGTACTTACTTTCGTGCTCTCTTGTCTTTGTTAAAACTAAACATGAACTATCTATATAGACCAAAAAGACCACGATACTGAAATAGAAAGATGGTTTCAAGATTCTTAAATGATATGTGATCACTTAGGGATAATGGAGTTTTATTATAATGATCAAGGATCTGATATGATTAATGTATGAAATATTAAAACTCTTAAATATCTGCTTACAGAACATTTGAATCTCAAGTGTGAAGACCAAACTGAAGCTGTGCCATATAGAAATATTTAAATAAAGGTATTCTGAATTTTCAAATTATGGAATATGTCGTAAAATCTGTGTACTTATCCTTGAATCAAATCTGCTTAGATACCACTTCTTTTTCAATATTGCTATTGGATATCCTGTTTGCTTGTAAAATCTCAGGGGTTAAACCATTGTAAATTTGGTTCTGTGTCCTTGTTATATGAATACTCTAAGAGACATGACTGAAATATAGTTTTTTGTTTGTGTTCTCCCTGGAAGAAAAAGAGATAAAACTAAGGTCTATTTCTGATTAGTGTTTATCATAAAATGTCTGGTTTTCTGCATTTTACTTTCTGTAAAAAACTGTATGGATTACTTTTTTATGGACAAGTATTCTTTATCATGTAAATATGTTTATATATATTTTTTTGTATTTTTAAATGTAGCCCTGAAGAAGTCCGGTCATGGACGAAACGCGTTGGCTATTGGTTTTAATCTTCAACTGTGAATAAAAGAATTGCTTATAGAAGAAATCTGACTTTGGATATTCTTGGGAGAACAATTGGAGTTTATGTGACCATATGCATAAAAGCATTTACATTGGATTACTTATTGTTGAGGTGTGCAGGGTCATCTTGTGCAGAGTGGGTATCCTACCCTGAACGTGGGTGCATTCCTCATCTGAGTAGACCTTCATTAACGAAGTCACTCTACTAGCACTTTTGTCTGTTTTTGTTTAACAATCTAGTCATTGCTAAACACACTATTCACTCGTAAATAAACGCAGAGTCCATTCACAGCATGTCAAAGCCCTTTGCAAGGCCTGAAAATAGAGCCCGATAGAGACCCGTTTCGAGGCCCCCTGAAAATAACTGCCGGTGCTCAGACTCGGCTCACTTAAAGCCCTGGGGCTGAGGCAAGGTGGATGCTAGCTGGCGGTTCCTGAGGTGGGCGGATTGGCCCACCACACGGAAAATGGTGGCAGTGAGGGGACAGTATATCAAGTATGATAGGTGTCACCAGTCAGCACCCCTCTACAGCACAGCCACAACTCAAACATAGAGGTGACATCTGGTCGGTTTTATACAAGCATTTTTATTTCCCTGCCTGAGCAAAAATAGGAAAAATCACCCAAAAGCAATACCCCCCCCTCCTTATCGATACATACTTTAAACAGTAAATGAAGAAGAAAACACCTTAAATGTGTTCTACAATTGCCCTCGTGACCCCTGTCTGATTAAAGTAAACAAAGGCAGAAAGACTGTTAAAAATTATTAGGGACAATTCCAGATAAAGTTCTGACTCTGCTCTAATAGTTCGCTATGTACTAGTTAATATCTTGCCCATGTCCCTTTTAGATTGCTACCTTTTTGTTTGGTATGCATATTTGATTTGTTTGGGTTGGCATTCCTTTTGATGCATGTTCTGCAACTGTTACCTCCTTTCCCAGTTACCTCTTTTCTCTAAAATTGTAAAGCGCTCTGATATCCTTCAGGATCATGTTTGCGCTTTATAAAACTTTATAAAATAAAAAAATAAAAATACTGAAGAGTCGTGTCCAGGTCTTTGCAGAATGTTACAGCATGGGCAGGTTTTACCCTGGGAAAGGTGGCAGCCTGTTGAATTGAAGAAGGACACTTCAATGTAGGTTGCAATGTAGTTTAATCCTTAAGCAAGCAGGTACACAGCTGACAGGTAGTCAGTCAGCGTCAACTGGATTCAAGTAGAACGCATAGAGGAAAGTGGAACACAGTACAGTACATTCTAAAGAACGTGGAATGTGCACAGTTAAAGATAAATTACATATTGCACAACATAACACATCCCCTTTGGAACGCAAAAACAAAAACATAAAAATGATCATAACAAGCATCATCCCTTTCCTTAGAACAAAACAAAAAAATGAATAAAAAAAACAATACATCTTTTATAGTGGAAAACTTTCAGATATGTAATCAGCCAACCAAACAGGAGGCCTTTTTTCACGTCTTGAATTCCTGTTAGAGCTGAAAGTTTCCTGACCAGCACAACCTGAGACAGGAAGACTGGGAACTGTCAAACTAGTCAAAGCATCTTGATCAGCTAAACCTGATACACTAGGAACAGCTAAGTTAGAGCTAGCAGCACTCTCACTGGAGACATTTGCATTAGATGACAAAGAAGAAGTTGAACCCATCAAATCCTCCAAGTCAAACAAATTAGAGGATTTGCTGAAAGAGTGCAAAGGAACAGAATTAGATACATTGTTTTTGTTAAAGGAATCCAAAGGATCAGAAGAATTGTTTTTGTTAAGAGAATCCAAAGGATCACAACATTTAGCAATTCATTTAAGATTCCACACCCGTCCATCAGTAAGACGAACAGAATTGTTCATTACTTCCACAACTTGCATAGGCTCATAAAAACGACTTTCCTCCTTCGGAGTTTTGCCAGGTTTTTTGACTCTTACCCACTGACCAATAACAATGTCAACATTTTTAACATTGCGTTTTGAATCATACCAAATTTTACCCTTTAGGTGCGAGGCCTGACTCTTTTCTTTTACAAGGTCTTCAGACCAATTAACAACATTGGATTTGAACAACCACCCAGGAGTGAATTTTGTTCGTGGATTTCTACCACGCATAAGAACAAAAGGAGGAAACCCCGTTGCATCACAAATAGAGGTTCTGTAAGACCAAACCATTTTGAATACTTGAGTTTCCCAAGCCTTGTTACTTGCAGACATCTGAATGGTGTTTTTAATGACTCGGTTGAAGCGCTCAACCATGCCGTTGCTGTTGGGGTTATATAAAGCAGTGGTTTTGTGCTTGATACCTAATCTATCAAAGTACTCTTTAGCCTTACTGGACATAAACTGAACTCCATTGTCACTTAATAAAACAGAAGGAATGCCTTCTAAAGTGAAAGAATTGTCCAAGAACTGTAAAACAGTATCAGTATCAGCTCTGTTAACAATCTTTACAAAAGGCCATCTAGAGAAAAGATCCATCAACACTAAAATATACTTTTGGTCATCACCAATGGAACCCATAATGTCAATAGCTGTGTGCTCCCACGGCGAACTAGGTTCCACCATAGTGCCCATAGGGGGCTTACACAAAACCAAAGATTTATCAGCAACTTGACATGATTTACAATTCCTCACAAATTTATCAATATATGCATCCATTCCAGGCCACCAAAATGAAGTTTTCACAGTGCGTTTGGAACTGACAATTCCAAAATGTCCTTCATGGCATAAAGCCATGATAGAAGAACGCAACGTTTTGGGAGGAATGACCCTTTCACCAAACCAAATGTTACCTTCCCTGATACTTAGATCAGATCTGACCTCCCAAAAAGACTTCAAAGGATGTTTGCTATCCACTTTCTTAGGCCAGGAACCAGCTAGATGTGATCAGTCAGCGTCAACTGGATTCAAGTAGAACACATAGAGGAAACCAAACTTCTGTCTGTGTACCGGGAGAGGAGAGGAGAAGGACCTACGGACCCCTGGAGCTGACCTGTTGCCCTTTATCCCCTTGGATACCGCTGCTCCCGTTACTGCTCGCCGCACCCGCTTCGCGGGTGCCGCTTCGCGGGTTGCAGCGAGGGGCCAGGTCCAAAGGCTGTTGGCTGAGTCAGGAGGCGGCAAGGAGGAGGAATATGTGTCCAGTCGTTTCCCCAATTATGACATGTACTATCAAGAATTAGACTAGGACACTTGTAACTACGTTACATGGAGTGGTATAGAAAACCCTCATAAACGCTATGATTTATCGTGAGTGCGGTATGTTCTGGTCATTGTTGAGCAACCAATCCATATTTTTGCCTGTAAAGTTAAGGATATGAATGCAGGACCCAGCAGGAACATAATTCAAAGTTAGATTTAACCTACTTCTGGCCGGCCAATGTAGAGCCCAGGAGAAGCTATTCTCAGTACAAACCCTGTCACCCCTCACAACTAAGACTCGCTTGATGTTGTCATCTTTTTTTAGATTCCAAAGCTTGTGGCAACCGTAGACTTAAATGTGATGACCCTCTAAAAAGCAGCAGACTATCCTTACCCCCTCTGCTGACTTAAACCTTGGGAAGTTTGTCTACTGTGCCTCAAACCATAGCAGTACAAAAGAGGCCAATCAAACACTCCCACCCAGTTAACAGATCTGGGTTTAATTCATCACTGTTCTTTAGCCCACTCTGCCACCCCAGTTCAGACATGGCCATATGCAAATCAGTCTGACCCTGTGCCTCATGGGAACAGTCCAGCCCGAACTGCCAAGCCATGCCTTCCCTGGACCGGAAACAAGCTTCCGAGGACCGGTTTCTGGCATTTCAGCCGTCTTCAGCCCGGCTTGCTTAAATCCAGTGGCAAAGTGAGCAAGGGACTCACGTCTGAGCATACCCTGCCCGCTTATGGCCCACAGAGGCTGTGCTGGGCCAGGTCCCCAACATCTTTTATACTGGCCCTGAAAGGTACTGTGACACTGTTAGAGGGCAAAACAAAAATTATGTCCACTCGCTCTGGGAAACCGCTCAGAGCTGTAGGAGAAGGGGTTGGGGGAAACCCAATGATAGGCACTATGGATAGATTTATAACTAGAGTAGCGGCTGTCATAGAGAAGGAGATTGCGATGACGGAACGTCGCCTCTCCGGGGATCTTTTACCAGCCAGACGATCCTCCCTTGGCCCTGCGGCTAAAGTCTTGTCACCTCCCACAGTTAGAGCTCTATCCCCACCTATTGTAGAAGTGCCTGAGCATCCCCGGTTATCCGAAATAGGTGGAAGTATCGACAGGTTAGAGAGTTTAGTAGTACAGTTAACACCAGGTGTCGCTAGCGATGAGACTTAGGGAGGGTGTGTCTCACCTTTATCTTCCCCTGTTACTAGTCAAAATTCCCCGTTGCCAGACTCTGTTCCTCCTGTGGCCACCTCAGTGCCTTGTGTGTTTCAGGGTGCTTCGAAACGTGCCAAGAGGAAAAGAGTTGTGAGCACACGCAAAGGAAGCCACCCCTTAATGTACAAGCGCTTCAGGAAGCAAGGGTCAAGGGCCACGGGTGAAAAAACAGGTATTGGCCAGAGTCCGGAGCACTTGGACGGGTCGGGAGAGCACCTGTCCCAGGAAAAGGGTCTTGATACTAATGATAAGCTATCCCCAATCCAAGTCCCAGTTTGCCTGGACCATTTCATCAACGCGCTCAATCGCTCTTTGATACCGCTCATAGACCAAATTAAGAGGGTGGAGGCCAGAGTGAATAGTCTTGAGCAGTCGATTCTTGCCAATTTTTTTTACTCAAAACTCTGATCAAACAGCAGACTAGAAACAGTCAGGACCCCACAAGTGGCAAGTTGGGAAAAGGAGCGGCTGTTGCAGCTGCTCCGCTACAGGATTCAGTCACGTTAAAGAAGGTGCCTCCAATAGTACCAAGTGAGGCACCTTCTTCAATCAATATTGCCCCATCAAAGTCTAAACCAGGTCCCGGCCCGCAATCTAATCCACCACAAGGGAACTCCACTAACGTCCCCAAAACCCATAAGATAGCAACGCAACCAAAGGCTCCAGTGGGCGGGCAAAATCCTAACTCCAAACTTAAGCAAGTACCCCCGAATAGTGCTAAGACCAAGGGAGATGGGGCAGCTCTGCTAGTTAAACCTTCCGAAACCCATTCGGCAGTACATGCCGCAGCTGTACCCGCCGTGAAGAAATTTCCCCGCATTCCTTGTACCGACCTCCCCCCGGATTGCCATCCCTATGTAGCTGTACTGGTTAAGGTCCCACCCCTGAAAGATAACCAACCAGAGACCCACCAGGCCTTAAAAAATAAATGCCTCCACTGGCTAAAAACAAATAGACCGCTCACTGCGGGCGTTGATGGACTAATTCTCGGTGTCCGCAGGGTGAGCTAGGTTGGCAAGAGCAAGAAGCAGTTGGAGGGGGACTGCGTCATTATTAACTTCCAGGATAATAGAGTGGCCGGATTGATATGCAGTCAAGACCAAATGGTGGGGGGCACTGGAGTTAGTGCAGTGGACCTGACCTATTTCTACCCGCGGCATCAAAATCATGCCATCCTTAGGCCTGTGTTGGGGGAAACAAGCAAGGGTGCTATTGGCGGAATGTACACCATGTTTGAGCCCTTTCCCTATCCACAGACTAGGTGGCTCGGCCAAAACTGTGGCCCTATGAGCCACTGACTTGAGGTAACGGGAGGCTTAGATAGGGGGGAAATGGGTGAGTCCCTATACGATACAGCAATGTCACCTACCTCTTCCCCCCCTAATGAAACCCAATCTATACCACTGGTTAATTTGGACCCTTCAGGGGATTCAGCTTCTAATGGTCATTGGGGAGCATTGCCAGGTACAGATAGGGCGGCTCCATGCCAAGAAATAGTTTCCCGTTGCGCTCCTGCTGTGACGGACCAAGTCTTAAAGGTCTTCAGCTGGAACGTTGCAGGAATAACTAGAAAACTGGCACTGCCCGACTGGACTGCATTAGTGGAAGAGTATTCCATATGCATCTTCCATAGAGTACGGTCTGAGGGCCCTAAATGGAAGGACAAACTCGGACACGGGGGGGCGCCCATACATATAATAGGCCTAACCACACATCAAGAATCGATTACATCCTGCTTGATGTGGGCTTATGGAATTCAGTGAGGGACATGGTAATACTACCTTCAGTTGAAAGTGACCATAATCTGTTGTCCCTCACCTTAGTCCCTTGGTGGTCTGTTAGTAGTGGGGGTCCTGTATCTAGCCCCACAGTTGACCTAGGTGAGGCGGAGGTACCCCTTTGCGGTAGACGCCTGAAGTGGACCAAACTTCTCCTGTCTGCCGGAAAACTTGAGGCTGTGATCCAATTACTGGCCCTAGCCCAGCTGAATCTAGGCACAATCCAAGGGGGCTTGGGGGAGGTATGTGAAGTATTTTGTGGATTAACCGGGGCCTTGACAAATTTGTTTACTGTGCGTAAGAGGCATGGCGGGCGAAAGAAAAGGCCAACAAAAGAGTCAGTTGGTACACCCACAACTGTAGGGAGGCGAAAAAAAACCTAGTAGAGGCAGTTAAAGCAAAATCCCAAGCCAGGACAAGGGAGGCTAGGAAGGTCTATGCCAAGTCGATCCAGATAGGAAAGAAGGAATGGGAGGAGAAATTCTGGGCGGACTTGTTGGTTGCTAGTAAAGATAAAGATGCTAGGGGGTTCTGGAAATTGATAGGCTCCCGTAGTAGACCAGACGATACTTTGAGAACTTGTACCATCCCACCCCAGAACTGGTTTCATCATTTCGGGGCCTTATACTCAGCGATAGAAGGGCCCCTTAATGATCCAGCTCTATTTCCCTTCTCTATGGAGGATAGCTCTTTTGGTCTGTTCACACCCCGGGAGGTTGAGAATGCCATCAAAACCGTGGTCCCACTGAAAGCTGCTGGCCCGGATGGGCTTCCAGGGGATCTACTGCGGGCCTACCCATCTGATTGGGGCCAATTGATTTCGGCCCTCTTGAATGCCATCTTGGAGGGCGGCCCGATCCCAGAGTCGTGGAGAGGGGCAGTGGTAGTCCCCATATACAAAAAGGGAAGTAGAGACATTCCAGGGAATTATAGGCCAATAAGCCTGATTGATTCTACACAAAAAGTAGCTGGAAAAGTCATTTTGGGGAGAATCCTCCAATGGGTGGACGAGAATCAAGTTCTATCGGACTTCCAAGCAGGCTTTCGCTCAGAAACAGGTACAATTGAGCAGGTTTTTAGGCTAACACTACTTCACTGGAAGGTGGTGGAACTGGGCAAGGGCAGCCTCTATTTGGCCTTCATTGACTTGAAGACTGCCTTTGACCTAGTTCCCAGGGAAGAACTCTGGAGGGTTCTCCGCCGTTTGGGCCTGCCCCCGTACATTCTGTTTCTCCTTATGAAACTCCACACGAACAATTTCGCCCAAGTTCGCTAGGGGAGGAATGGCGAAACAACAGATAGGATCCCTGTCTGTAGGGGTGTCAGACAGGGCTGCGTGTTAGCTCCCACACTTTTTTCCCTGCATGTAAATGGTGTGGTGGAGCATCTGCTACAGGAACCTGCGGACGCACCCTGTCTGGGGGGTGTGCGGATCCCAACATTATTGTTTGCGGATGACACTCTGCTAATTTCAAAGACCCCCCAGGGGCTCCAGAAGTTGTTGACCCGTTTTCAGGACTTTTGTGTAGCCAGAAGGCTGGTGATAAACGTAGAAAAAACGAAATATCTGACAATACGTCCACCAAGGAAATTAGGTCGCCCTCCCACCTTGAATTCAGTCCCTCTGGAGAAAGTGACTGAATTTGATTATTTGCGTCTACGCCTGAATGATAAAATGAGCTGGCCTTCACACATCGACAAGATGGTCCTCTGTCACAAAAGGGTAGGGGGTGCCTTACTCAAGGAATATCATGCATCCCCCAGATCTTCAGTGGCGCCTGCAATTGAGATCTACAAGACAAGGGGGGTTACTTCTGCCTTGTATGGCGCAGAATTATGGGGTCACTGCAATTTAGATTCCCTATCCAAGGCTGAAAATAAGTTCCTGAAGGACCTCCTAGCTCTCCCCCTGAGCACCCCAACCGTCCCAGTGCTCCTGGACTTGGGCTGTAAAAGCATCAAAGACCAGACCCGTCTTTGCCCACTGCTCCTATGGTCCCGCATATGGAGGGTCCAGGAATTAAAATCCTATGCCGACGGCCTATCAGAGATATTGAACATGGGGGGGCTGGAATAAGATCAAGTGGCTGAGGGACACAAAAACTCTTCTGGGGGAACTGGGCCTAGGAGACTGCTGGACTACAAGATCTGCTCCTCCTAAGGCAGTCCTCAAAAAACTATATTGGGACTGGGTCTCTTGTCAACTAATTGGGAATCCACATCATTGCAATTCGACGGCAGCGTTCCTTGAAATAAAGGATGTGGCATCATATGAACCCTACATGGACCTAATTACCATGCCAATGGACAGGGCCCTTTACTTCAAGTTTAGAGTTGGCACCCTGCCGCTAAGAGCAACTGTAACGAAGTGGAAGTCTTATGCCCATTTATCCCCCTTTTGCGCTTGTTGCTCAACCAGGCCTGAGACGGTGGCACGTGTACTCTTTGAGTGCCCAGACTATATTCATCCAAGGAGATACTGGTTGAAACCCCTCTTCAAACGCCTGGGAACACGCAAGCATTCGGTGGCTCTCCGAATTCTATTGACTGATACCTCTCCTCATATAGTTTGTGGTGTTTCTAAAGTTTTAAAGCGTTCTTGGTTGATTTGTTGCAATAGATTGACTATATCGATTTAATTCCTTTTTAGCTAATTTATCCTAGGGAATTCCCTAAATTTTACCTTTTTTAACTGTATGACATACTTGTATTTTTTGCTAAAATGTTGTTTTTAATGTATGTTTTGCTTGTAAGATATCTTTGCATATCGAATAAAGCTTTCAACCAACCAACATAGAGGAAAGTGGAACACAGTACAGTACATTCTAAAGAATGTGGAATGTGCACAGTTAAAGATAAATTACATATTGCACAACATAACACAGCCTTACTTAATCCTGGTTCCACAGAATCAAAGTCAGCAGCTCTGGCCGCCAGGCCACATCTTCCGACCGTGGGAGACGTTGTAAGCACTTTCTGTTCAACAGTCGTGCATTTCAATTACATTTATATAGCGCTTACCACCCCTGACAAGGAGTTGAAGCGCTGTGCAGGGAGAGAATGGTGCAATTACAACACCAGCCCTCTTTAAATACAGCCCGTCTGTCTGTCAGTCCGTCAAGGGTAGCGCACTGTACCCCAGGGGCACAGCACGGCGTCGCTTTCCTTGCTTACCTTCTGGGGGTCTCGGCAGGGTGTCCTGGGCACAGCACTGGCACGTGTTCCGCCTCTTTCCAATATAACCACGCCTCTCTGTTGGGAAGAAGTGGAAGCTCCGCCCATCTCATTATACCCGCGGCTGTGTAGGCTTATACCTCATTGGAGGGACCGCCTTTCCTTCCAGCAGGTGACCCGCCTTATTGTGATCGAATTGTCCGCCATGTGCTTGGAGACCACGCCCATTTGTCACACATCGCCAGTCTGTCTAGTACAGCCCCGCCCATTCACGTGACGGTTCTACCTGCCCCTCGTGCCCAGCCCGTCTCCAGCCTTCCCCCGCCCCTCACCTCCCTCAGGTGAGCTGGGATGCCGCGCCTCTATGCCTATGTACAAATCACGCCTCGTGAGGTTACGAGGGAAGCGGCCATCTTGGTCTTTCCAGAAAAACACAATTTTTTAACGCGATGTTTTCGGTGTTAACAAAATATGGAATTAAACCTAGGAATATACCTTAGAATTTTTTATCAAAACGTATTTACAAACTTTTATTTACGAAAGCTATTGTGACTAATAATTTAATGAAGTAAAAATAACCCATCTTAAAAGTATTTTCAAATATAATATATGCGTTCTATGGAAAAATGTACTCGACTGTTACTCTGCCTGAAGTAGAAATGATGTAGTCCCGGGTTGAACGCGGCTCTGAGCAGCAGCACAGTCTTGGGGACCTTGTCCTACTTCTCTTTCCACAGCACTGAGGTCGCCCGGCTCCTCCTCCCATGCCGTTGTCCCTCTTCTGTCTCCATGCCCTGAGCCTGCAGCTGATGATAGATACACTGCAGCGGGCAGAGCTCAGCACTGACAGCAGCCGCAGCCATGGAAGAGGAGACCGTCACCGGGGCGCAAATCATCGTCAAGGCGCTGGTGGACCAGGTGAGAACACAGGCGGGACTCCTGAGCGTGTGACACTGAACACCTTACCCAGAGATTGAACCCTTGCAGCCTCGATCCAGCTGCCCCAGCACGTGCCTAGTACAGGACCTGCTGCCTCCAGGTCAATGTTCACAAGTGGGATGAAAAAGGCAGGAGGCTGTGTCTGAAAGGGGCGTGGTCAAAGATGTTTAACTAGGAATCCTTTCGAAACTGACTCCGCCTGCATACTGGACAGTATTTGGGTGCCTCTCTGAATTTTATGTATTGCATCCAGAAGTCTCACTCAACAGTGGACCTACGCTGAAACAAGCTAGACCTATTGTCTTTGCTATTGCTTGTTAGCAGTACCAACAAGCTAGACCTATTGTCTTTACGAATGCTTGTTAGCAGTATCAAATATGCAAGTAACATCAATTATTTTGTATTCCACAATTATAACTGACAATGTTTTATTTCTGGAAATGCAAGGCTGTGATTTAAATATTACTAAGGTGTGTGAAATGAAAAATCTCCATTTGGATTTCTAATGTCCCCTGTTTCGCCTTCACCTCAGTGTTCTCTCCTGCAGGTATTTCCTTCCTTCCACCCCCTCAAAAAACAACCCATCCACTCATTCCTCTGTAAGCACTGCATTTCCCTTTCCCTTAACATTCTCCATATTTGAACCGCATTCTTCTAACACTTTCCCACACGTATCACACATTCCCACAATTATAACACATTCCCACAATTATAATCTTGCTGTTCACTCTGCAGGAAGGCCAAGGATTGGATGTGCATGTACTATGAACACATTTATGACCACCTTGCAGACACTCTGAGCAACTCAAATGACTCCAGCCTCTGCTCCTGAGCTCAATTGTGCTCTGTCATAAACACCCACGCTCAACCTGGACTCTGCCTCCACCGGGAGGAGAGGGCTCCCAGTGTGCATTTTAGAAAAATCATATATTGTTGTGTTTCTGTATTTGCTCATACATCTGGCAAAAGCAAATACTCTTAGGGATCCAAGGTAAAGTAAATATGTGAAAAGTAAACATGACTGTATTACTAACACGGATTACCGTAAATGTTTTTGCAGTCATTGTTGAGCAATCAATCCATATTTTTGCCTGTAAAGTTAAGTATATGAATGCAGGACTCAGCAGGAACATAATTCAAAGTTAGATTTAACCTACTTCTGGCCGGCCAGTGTAGAGCCCAGGAGAAGCTATTCTCTGTACAAACCCTGTCACCCCTCACAACTAAGACTCGCTTGATGTTGTCATCTTTTTTAGATTCAAAAGCTTGTGGCAACCGTAGACTTAAATGTGATGACCCTCTAAAAAGCAGCAGACTATCCTTACCCCCTCTGCTGACTTAAACGTTGGGAAGTTTGTCTACTGTGCCTCAAACCATAGCAGTACAAAAGAGGCTGGTGATGGACGGAGCATCTGAACCAATCAAACACTCCCACCCAGTTAACAGATCTGGGTTTAACTCATCACCGTTCTTTAGCCCACTCTGCCACCCCAGTTCAGACATGGCCATATGCAAATCAGTCTGACCCTGTGCCTCATGGGAACAGTCCAGCCCGAACTGCCAAGCCATGCCTTCCCGGGACCGGAAACAAGCTTCCGAGGACCGGTTTCTGGCATTTCAGCCGTCTTCAGCCCAGCTTGCTTGAATCCAGTGGCAAAGTGAGCAAGGGACTCACGTCTGAGCATACCCTGCCAACTTATGGCGAACAAAGCGGTACAAAAGAGGCTTGTGATGGAGTGCAAAAAGACTATGGATTTAGGCCCAGATCTCTGTACTGGGGTGAACGTATGACATTGTTCTGCATTCTGTCCATCAACTGTGGTTTTTGCATTTGTCACCCCGAGTGGGATGGGTATGCTCAGACGTGAGTCCCATGCTCTCCACACCACTGGAGTCAAGCTATCCTGGCTGAAGACGGCTGATAGCCAGAAACCGGTCCTAGGATGCTTGATTCAGGTCCAGGAAAGACCTGGCTTGGCAGTTTGGGCTGGACTGTTCCCATGAGGCACAGGGTCAAGGCTGATTTGCATATGGCCATGTCTGAACTGGGGTGGTGTGGAGTGCAAAAAAATGATGGATTTAGGCCCAGATCTCTGTACTGGGGTGAATGTATGACATTGTTCTGCATTCTGCCCATCAACTGTGGTTTTTGCATCAAACCATAGCAGAGCATTGATGTTTCCCTAGTCCGTGCTTGAATATATCAGTCAGTCCAGTTGTTATTAGAGTTCTGAAACCTGTAGTTCAGTGAATGTCAAATTCTGGACTGCAGCTACCAGAATGCATCATACAAAGTCAGACTGAGCTGCTCAGGTATAGACACAGGAAACTTAAGAACTGTAATATAGACCACTTCATGTGCCTTCTAAATACATCAACCCTGTCCTCCCTCAATCAGAAAAGCCGTTGTGCCACCTTCAGGGCAGTTTTTGTGCCCCATACCATAGGTCAGGCAATGACACTGTCATTTGGAAAGCTCATGCCCCAATACTATTGCCTTAGTACGTGAATATTTCAATACTGTTGTATAGCGCACACATCGTAACAACCTCAGTCCCTCAAACAGCTGTTCTCTGTCTCAACCTCTAATGACTCCAGCCCACCAGGCCTATGCTACCACTTAGATACAATATGAATGAATTAATTATTTTTCTTGTGTAGCGTAAAGTTGCAAACTGAATCGCATTTTGCTGCCCCAAACTTCAGCAGATGAGCTAAGCATGGCTTAGGTACTTGTAGTGAATTCCTGGGATTACACAGTTTAGTGGAACGGGGCAGCTAGATTTTAAAATCTGATCCCCTGGTTAAAATGTCTGAAACTTTACTTTAATATCTTTTAGGACAGACCCTGCTTTCTCTGGAAAGGACAGTCCCTGCCTCATCTTGATAGGTTAGCCCTCCGGCCTTCCCTCGGATTCTGCTTTTCCCTCTGCGGAGAACACCCTATCACACTACCCCAATTTGTCTTTGCAAGACAGCCTGCCTCCTCTCCATAGTAATGGCACAAAGTTGGAATTTAGAAATTCCCGTTTGGCCGAAACATCTAAAGTTAATGTCAGCAAACTGCAGCTCTTGCAAAAACTGTTGGCAAGCACAGTGCTAAATGGCTCTGGAGGAGCAATTCTTTCACAGCCAGTAAGGAAGTTACATTGGTTACCTGTTGCAACATATATTTTAATATCCAGTGTGAGCACTTTATACTTTTCTTGCAAGAGACCAAGCTATCTGAAGTGAGATTTATGTAATAATTACAGACACATCTGACATTCCGTAAGGTTATCTTAACCCACATTGAGAGGAAAACCAAGAGACCAAATTTAATGGATGCTCTTCATCTGTTGTACCTATATTACCCAGCATATCTATTATAGGGTGGAAGTATTATGTGGTATGATGGGTGCCTTACCATGGAATACTAACCTGATAGACAAAGATTGACCCCGTGTACTCTCTCAGTACACCTTCTCTCAGTCCTGGTAGAGTGGCAAGGGCAGACAGGGAACTTAGAGGAATATGTGTTAAGCATTCCACATCACCGACGTGGACAATAAATAATTGATATGACTTGAGAGAAATCCAACACCATTTCATAAAGCAACTCAACACCAAAACAAAGTCGATATATAGAAGATAATCTAAGTTATTAATTTCGAGGCATTAAATTAATCTTTATTTTGCAGTGTAAAACGTTTAAGGTTGCGGTCAATGGGAAAAACTCACATTTGCACACAATACTTTAGAGAGTGCGTTCAACTGAACTCACTTGGAGTTAAGGTCTCTTGAGTTCCTAGACCAGTTCACAAAAGCTAGCACAATTTTACTTGGCTCAGGGGAGCTGGGTGCAGAGGTGCACTTGAGCTGTCAACAAGGCTCGCGGTCTTTAAATGGCTATCCTTAGCAAAAAGGTACTTGTGGGGCGAGTTGAGCAAGACCCACTGGCGTATAAACTAGGAGCTGTCCTTGGACCAGAAGTCTCCAGGTGGATCCAGTCTACCTTGCTAGGTGGACTCGGTGCAGAGGTGCTTCTGGCTCTCCGTGGTGCTGAACAGGATCTGTGACAACTGCTGTGGGCAGGTGTGTCAAGAGAGGATGAAAAGAGATGCAGGATCTTCATTATAGAGCCACAGGAGTGGTTGGTCGTTGATGCAGGTAAATCCCGTCTCTTTGAGTGTGTAGTAAAGCAAATAGAAGTCCGACTGACCACCTACAAGTCTTGGAACGTGCAAGCACTGCGGTTGAGGGAAACAGTGTTTACAACGCTGTCATTGCATCGCGCTACCATTACAACGCAGTCGTTACGACTGTGTTGTTAGTACGCAGTGCATTTACATCGCAAGTCATTACAATGACTTGCACTAGCGGGCGCTCAGGTATTGGAAATAAATTCCAACACCTTTCCTACTATTGCGCAAACTGGAGTAGGAATAGTAATTAATACTATTCCTAAGTCCAGCGCCCAGCCTAGTGCAAGTCGTTGTAATGACTTGCGATGTAAATTCATCACGTACTAACAACGCGGTCGTTGTAACAACTGTGTTGTAATAGTACACAATGTTATAGCATGCATTGTAACGTGCTATAGTCACAGTTGAGGAAATCTTCTTCCAGAGTACCAGGGGAATGTTGCAGAAGGCTGAGCGTTGCTGAGGGTTGGGACTACGGTTCCCAGCATTCACTTGCCCAGTGACTCTGAGCGGCCATGCCAGACGGCCCTGTAGACAGTATTTCAAGGTGCTGATTAAGTGGTTTGTGCCTGCCATCTGCAGGGGACAAGTTCTCTAGCCCAAGGGAGGTGTTGTGAAATCTGGAATTTGAAGAGTGGTTCATCTTCTTTTTGAAACCAGCCTCTTTCCTTGGTCGAGTCAAAATCCAGCGGGTACAGAGTGGCTGCCCCAGATGCTGAGCTTTGTGCCTTATCTTTGTGGAGTCCTGCCTTGTCGTGGAAAACGGATCTCTTCTCGGTATCACATCGAATCTGAGATTCTGGTGCCATGGTGCCCCTTAAATCCAGGATTTAGTGTGTGTTAGTGGGTGTGAGAACTAGTAGCCAATGGGCATCCAGTCCTGCAGATACTCCACCCCTGTAGTGATTAAATTCTGTCGGTGTACTAGTCAGAACCTCATTTTTACACTAAATTCAAGATGGCCACAACTATCCTCGACTGCACACCAGATGTGTAGTCAGCCTTGTGGAGGTTTATGCCTCCTAAATATCTAATTTTCATTCCTGCCCATGAAAAACAGTGCCTGGGGCAGAATGAGGCTTTGTCCTAGAGTGGGTGACAAGTTCCTTTGTCTGAATTACACACAGAGGAGTAGAGAAAGAATAAAGTATATAAAAGTGTGTAAAACATCCTGATCCCAAGGAGACCGGAGTAGGTAGCAATGCGAGCGAGCACCTTGACAAAAGTTTGACTATAGGGGGCCACCCCTCCCGGGACCAGATCTGAAGTTTTATTTTTTAACTAACGTACAAACACAGTAGTGGACCATAATTAAGGCCAGTCCACTAAGCATAGTTAACGCACCATAGCGCGTGTGCTTAAAAAACGTGCAAACACATGGTTTAACTTTTTTACCACTCACTTTTCACTTTTTTTTTCACTTTCACTATTTAACTCTGTGTGAGAGAGGTCCTGAAGAAAGCCCCATAACTTTTGAGCATGGGCTGAAACATGTTGACCGGCAGATAACTAAGACACAATTAACAGTCTTTATAACGTTATCCACGAATTGTTTTTAAATATACCCTGGACCACTGGGAATAAAGTAACTATCAGTTAGAGTACCAGAGGTATTTTTAATCCACCACTTCATCACACGCACACAAAAAAAACAGCTCCTTTGTAATCCGGTGTAGCCGCACAGGTAAGTAGCATTCGCCTACTCAGCTGGGAACAAGATGATGCAGCATGACACCAACTCAGTTGGTCTGTGAGGGTTCTTTTAAAAATCCCTTATGGTGCCAGGAACTACAGTGCTGCACAACCTGCTATTTTGGTCCATCTAAGTTGTTTTTCAATACTTACCAAGGGACAAGGACGGTCCTAGCTCTCATTTTTTTCCCTGTAAAAGTGTGTTTACAATATGTATGAAGAAAGAGACAGTGGCACGTGATCCCTCCAAAAAAACTGCCCTCACTCACAAAATTGTGACATGCTTCATTATAAGACGTGCTACAAACACCCCCGCGCAGACCAGCGCCTGGGGTGAATTAAAAGGGAGGGGAAGACAATACAAACAATGAAAATTCTTGGGCTCACAGATGAAAAGGTGCAGAGTTGACATGGCAGACCTCCAGCCATTGGTTTTACTCTGGTCACTCAGGGTGGCACAATAAGTGCTGCAGTCCAGATACCCCTTATATGTCCCTGACCCGGGTACCACTGGTACCATATACTAGGGCCGTACAAGGGTGTAAAAGTACTTTGCCAATTGGGTTTACCAATTTCCAGCTACAATTCTACTGATGTGGGTGTTTGAGTCTCAGGCGCTATATATGAAATACACTTTTAAGTTTTCTAAGAGTAAATCCGTGTGGTGCTCTTGAAAGAGGGAGAAATCACCTAACCCCCACGTTTATCAATCTATATGATTGAAAACATATTTTTACCAAGTTCAAGGCACACAACAATTCATTCAAAATCTATATTGGACAATTATTTCATTGCAAAGAAAAATGCTGGGATTCTTGTTTCTCCCATGATGTGTTCTTTAATTCTTTTTAGCCATACGTCTACGCGTTTGGTCTCAGCGGGGGAATCCCCCCTTGCGACTTCTTCAGGGTTGCTATATATATGAGCAGCCCTGAGGAAGTCGCAAGGGGTGATTCCCCTGCTGCGGCGAAACGCGTTGGTGTATGGCTAAAAATAATTAAAGAACACATCATGGGAGAAACAAGAATCCAAGAATTTTTCTGTGCAATGAAATAATTGTCTCCGTGCGGTGCCGGTTTGAGACACTCGAGTCAGGGCGGCCCCAGATGGCAGTGGGCCGCCCCACCGCATTCTTGCTCGGCCCACGAGGGCCCCAGGGGCATTGTTAATGGTTTTAGAGCCCTGAGAGGCTCATGGGCATTTTTATGTACTGAGAGCCTGAGATGCTCTGGGGGCATGCTTTGTTCTTTGGAGCCCTAAGAGGCTCCCGCCCCTATTTTGATTCACGAGCCCAGCGAGGCTCGAGGTGCCATGGGTTTCAGAGCCTGAGGGCTCCATGGTGCATATATAGTTTTAGAGCCTGTGTGGCTCCAATGTTTGGGACATGGGTGATGTCCAGAGCCTGTGTGGCTCCAACGTTTGACTATGCGCAGTTTGCCAGCAGTGGGTGCAGTTTGCGCCTAAGGGTCAGTGAGGGCCCTGGCGCTGTTTTGATGATTCCCAGCTGCCCAGCAATTAGTGGGCAGCTGCACCGTTTAGGTCTTGGGATTTCACAGGTGCCCAGCAAGTAGTGGGCACCTGCTACGTTTAGGCTTGTGCTTGGACTGGCGCTGCTTGGCAGCGCGCCCTGACATTTGGACACAGGGCATCTGAGCCCCAACAAGGCCAGTTGGCCTAGGGACTGCCACAGAGGGTGGCTTATGTAAGATTTGCGCAATTGTATGGTTATTGCACCTCTGAATGGGTTTTCTTGCATCATGTGTTATTCCTGCACCTCTGAATGTTTTTAGGCATCATGTATCTTCCTTTCTTTCCCTGCGCTGCACCTCTGAATGTTTTAGGCATCATGTGTCTTCTTGCGCTGCACCTCTGAATGTATTTTATTGCATCATGTGCTTTGTTCTTAACACCGCTGAATGTGTAGGTTTATGCATCATGTGTTTCCCTTGTCTTACACCTCTGAATGTTTTTATGCATCATGTGTTTCTCTTTACTACTCCTCTGAATGTATATTTATGCATCATGGGTAATGTGTTCTTTCCTAGACCCTTAAACGCTGTGTGATACTTAGGTGGTTGTCCTTACACCTCCTGAATGTTTTAGGCATCATGTGTTTTTCCTTTACTACTCCTCTGAATGTGTTTCATGCATCATGGGTAATGTGTTCTTGCTTATACCCCTAAATGCTGTGTGATACTTAGGTGGTTGTTATTTTTAGTACAGGTGGTCCTAGTAAGGTCCTGGTTCCCTGCGTGACATTCTCCTAAGGTGGCTAGGGTTGCGTAGGTGGTACTTACCTGTTACCAGTAGATACTGGTTGTGAGTTATAACTGTTACTTTGTGCTACAGTGATTTTATATCCTATATTCTAATTTCTACTAAGTGCTGATTCTGACAGTGGCCCATGTGGCCCTGTCCTGTAAATAATCCCATGTGAATATTGCCCGTGCCAGTTGGCACCATGTATTTTGTGTGATACTATCTGATGTATTTTTACAATACAAAAGTTATTTTTATAATAACCTTGTGAGGGGTCTCTTTTGTGGTGTGCCTAGTATGTTGTTGCTGTTGTGTGCTGGCGCAAACGCTTTACACATTGCCTCCGAGTTTAGCCTTACTGCTCGTGCCAAGCTACCAGGGGTTGAGCAGGGGTTATCTTGGCGTGTGACTCCCTTGCCCTGACTAGAATGGTGGTTTCTGCCTGGCTTTGGCGTCCGCCTTAGCCTACCAGAAATAGCCAGTTCTAACAGTGCCCTTTTTGTTGCTTTAAGCACTATATTATTTAGACATGTTAGGATAGCTCCTTTTCACTCCACAGACGATAGTCCCTGCCTCCCTCTGTAGGACAGCTCCAGTTTCCCCTCCATAAAGCAGCCTATACCCCTTTTTTTTATACCGCAGCCCTCAATTCCTACTCGCTATTAGATGTCTCACTAGGGAAAAAAAATAAGTAATTGGTGGAATGCTTGAAGAAATCTCATTCACTGGTGATTTACTCTAGGTCCAATTCGAGACCATTGTTTTTTACTCGCTGTGTCCCTACTGATCTGGGCCAACCAGAAGCAGAGGCCTTCCTCTTGCACCAGTGGGTACGGTCCAGTCAGAACTGGAAGCCCTGCATAGGACATACTTTGTAGGACCGCTTCTGTTCCTCCAAAGGGACGTACATGTAAATATGCAAATGACTCACTCTTTGTAGCATCACCTACAGAGCAGCCACTGGCTAGGCTTAATCAAGAGGTGTCAGATGTTGGAAACCACAAGGGATGTCATCTCTCTTGACACAGAATATCTGAAGCAACTTCATGTCTGGCTTGCACCATCACTCCTGCAAGGAGCCTAAGACTAAACTTCATCCTGAAGGCGCACATCCGTGACCTGCCTCCAGGATGTCCCAGGTCCTCTTTCTTATCATAAGACCTCGGCTCTTACTGTAAGACATAACCCTGTATCGTGCCCGCCCCTAGTCTCAGTCCCAGCACCGTGAATACCTCGGGTCCTAGCTACTGTTTACAAACCCTTTACCACTTTCTGGAGGAGCAACGTAGACTACACGAGCGCACCATGAGCGACGGGCTGCCATGGACTTCAGCTGTTTCGCAAAAGTATCCGCAAGTGGACTGTGTAACATATCACTTCTTAAGACCCTAATATGTGCGTGTTTTCAGAATGTGCCTGCCTTGGCTCAGATTTAGGGTCCGATTTAGATCTTGGAGGACGGGTTGGTTACTCCATCTCAAAGGTGATCGATATCCCGTCCGCCGAAATATAAATCTCATAATATCCTATCGGATCTATGACTGGGTTTCTGTCACCGTTGTCATGGAGTAGCCTGTCCGCCAATATCTAAAACCGGCCCATAGACTGGACACGCTGTCCCTCGCCATAGGAGTACCTCCGCACCTCGCCATACGACAACAATCAAAGGAGATCCTCTGACTGTCCCTCTTCCCATTGACTAACAATTGCCGCCACTATATGTCTATGTCTGTGTGAGGGTATTTGACAGCCAGAATCTCTGGAGGAGCTTTTACTCCTGTCCTCACCCTTGTAAGACCGCTTTAACAGGGCCGGTTTGATTTTTCCATATTTCACAGACAGTGAAGCTTTCCTGCTACAAAAGGCAAATCGGTTCATATTCATGAAGGTCATCAAGTCTTGACTTTTCCAAAAAGCACCCAGTACCAATGACTGCTGGGATAAAATGAACTAGGGTCATGTGACTAGATCAGTAGCAGTTCAGTGCTTCTAAGTGCCACAGCAACACAGCCCTGGTTATGGGTTGTGTATTCCAATCTCTTTCCTTCACTGCTGATCTAGCTCTGATTCAGTCTGTGAACTTTGCCCCCTGTGGACAGTCTACTGTCTTTCTGCGCTCTGATAGAGATGTTTCGTCACATCACTGCAGGGTTTGCTCCGCCCTTTCGCCTTTGGCCCTAGCGTTTGCAATGCTATCACACCCCGCTGGCCTGATGCAACCTCGTAGTTTGAACTCTGATGTGAAGGCCTGGGACACACCGCACAGCTTCAAGGCTGACACTTCCGTCTCCAAAGGTCCACTTTATGTAGAGCCTGTAACATTGTGGATAAAGCTATTTTTTCATTACTCTCTTTTTAGAGGTTTCTGAAAGAAAAAGAGGAAGGGTTTTGCTCCGATTCAAACAGTTTGGTCAAAAGGAAAAATCAGAATTAATACTCAGAATTTTGTGGTTCCAGAACCGTTGAGACGCATCTCGCCTTAATAGCCCACAATCAAAATGTATTAATGACTAGACCTAATCTCAAGTTAACAATTATTTAGAAAATCACTAGATTTCAGGTAGCCTACAACTTTGCCAAACTATTAGGCTATGGCTCAGATGGGATGTATGTCAGTACAACGCGATCTTTTAGATCGTGGTACTTGACAACGCGGGCATTACAACGCAAGTCGTTACAACAACTTGCGTTGGAGGGCGCGGATTTTGGAATATTATAATTTTATATTCCAACACCAGCCCATGTAACAGTAGGGAAGGTGTTGGAATATAAAATTACATCATTCCTTGTCCAACAGCGCCATCCAGCGCAAGCCGTAGTAACGACTTGGGTTGTAATGGCATCGTTGTAAAGGCATCGTTGTAAAGGCACTGCGGTGTAAACACCGCGTTGTAAACTATGTTTACCGCTCAGATGTGACCTCATGAGGTCACATCTAAAAGTAATCAGACACAACACAACTGCTTGTCCACTAATCCACTTCCCACTGTAACTGCTCGGCCACGAATTGCTTTCGCATTGTTCCACGCCTAAAACACACATCGACCACTGAGCCATGCATTCCTTTAACCACTAGGCCACTCCTACTCACTAGGTCGCATCCTCTGCCGGGGTGGAGGGATATTTGTTTGGCAATTGTCATTTTCGACATGTTTTCAATTTTATTTCTAGGAACCTGATTGTTGCTTTGTGACAAAGCTTATGTTCCATGTATCAGCCCTGAATTGGTTACAGTGATAATCCAATCATAAAGGCTCTAGGCCATATTTTATGCACCGGTGGACTGTAAAGGAATGCCTCTGGTCTCCTGCTTGGGGAGCTGGCACGGGTTCCCTATGAGACAATGGTAATAAAAGGAAGGGTGAGTTACGGGCTGCTGCTGGCCTGTGCGAGGAGGAGGCTCTAGTGACCTCCTGCATTAGGAGTGGGCACAGCTACTGACCTGCATATGAGGAGCGTGCACTGGTGGACTGCGCGAGGAGCGTGCACTGCGCGAGGAGCGTGCACTGGTGGCCTGCGCGAGGAGCGTGCACTGGTGGCCTGCGCGAGGAGCGTGCACTGGTGGCCTGCGCGAGGAGCGTGCACTGGTGGCCTGCGCGAGGAGCGTGCACTGGGAACCTCCTGCATTAGGAGCACGTACTGCTCCTGACCTGCGTGAGGAGCGGGCACTGGTGACCTCCTGCGTGAGGAGTGGGCTCTGCTGACCTCCTGCAGGAAGGGTGAGTAGCTGGCTGAATGGTTTGGAGAGCAGACACTGCTGCTGGCCTGCGTGAGGAGCGGCCACTGGTGGCCTCCTGCGTGAGGAGCGGGCACTGGGGACCTCCTGCATTAGGAGCACGCACTGCTCCTGGCCTGCGTGAGGAGCGGGCACTGGTGGCCTCCTGCGTGAGGAGCGGGCACTGGTGCCTGCGTGAGGAGCGGGCACTGGTGCCTGCGTGAGGAGTGGGCTCTGGTCGCCTCCTGCAGGAAGGGTGAGTAGCTGGCTTAATGGTTTGGAGAGCAGACACTGCTGCTGGCCTGCTTGAGTAGCGGGCACTGGTGGCCTGCGTGAGGAGCGGGCACTGGTGACCTGCATGAGGAGCGGGCGCTGGTGGCCTGCGTGAGGAGCGGGCTCTGGTCGCCTCCTGCAGGAAGGGTGAGTAGCTGGCTGAATGGTTTGGAGAGCAGACACTGCTGCTGGCCTGCTTGAGTAGTGGGCACTGGTGGCCTGCTTGAGTAGCGGGCACTGGTGGCCTGCGTGAGGAGCGGGCACTGGTGGCCTGCGTGAGGAGCGGGCACTGGTGACCTGCATGAGGAGCGGGCGCTGGTGGCCTGCGTGAGGAGCGGGCTCTGGTCGCCTCCTGCAGGAAGGGTGAGTAGCTGGCTGAATGGTTTGGAGAGCAGACACTGCTGCTGGCCTGCATAAGGAGCGGGTGCTGGTGACCTCCTGCATGAGGAGCGGGCGCTGGTGACGACCTGCATGTGAGGAGGGGGCACTGGTGACTGGCGTGAAGAGCAGGGTCTGATGGCCTGCATTAGGTGCAGGCACTGGTGGCCTGCTTGAGGGGCATGCTCTGTTAGCCTGCATGAGGCACTAAACCCATCACTTTTTTGTATTTCTAAATGCAATGCCCTAAGTGCAACAGGTAGGACCAGATGTGTGTCCCGTGCTCAGTGTGACGTAGGACTCAAGCTGCATTCTACTGACGAGAGTCAAGTAGACTGAAACCAGTTGGGGTGCCTTGTGTTTCGATTCATTGGGCCCTGGCCTGGCGGTTTGGGCTGGAATGTTCCTACTGGAGCAGGACCAAGGCCGATTTGCCTGTGGCTGGTTCCTGCCTGAGGTGGTATGGTGGGCAACGTAACAATGGACTGGGATGGGGCCTAAGAGATTACCAGTGGCTGAGATTTATTCAGACATTCCATCCATCACTTTTCTGTATTCCTCTGTGTGAGAGTTGATGGGCTGGCTGAGGATCAGGGGAAAATTAAAAAGACAACCGCATTGAATTGTGTACTTCTTTATAGTTTTGAATTCCTGGTGCCATGAAGCATAGGTGGTATAACACGTACCAGGGGTTCGAGTTCCATTGTAAAGTATGTCCTGTGAGATCTTGAGGGAGCCCCAAGTTTGCCATCATTGCATCAACCTTAAAAGGGTGTTTTCCCTGCTTTGTGAATGGCAGCACACTCCTAAGGACAGACGTATTCCAGCCATATCTTATAATACACCCAAATCCTCACACTTACTGTTCCATATTCTGTATAAGAGCGATGCATCGAGACACGTGAACCTTTAGGATAGAATTATTAGGGTGTGTGGGCAGGATCTTACAGACATATTGCTTTGGCTAGGTGAAGAAAGTCCCTTGAAATAGTACTGAGGTTAATATAATAGAATATATACTGATTTTGCAGGGCATTGGTTAAAACCATAAACAAAACTTTTGTATAACTAAATATGTGTCTACCGTGAGCTCTTTAACCAGAAACCAAAACGAGGACGATAAACATGTTGTCCCCCTGCCCCACAGTAGCTTCTGACATGCCAGTCTGAGCCCAAGCAGGCTGGACCAGGAGTTTCCTGGCATAGAGAATGGACCTAGATTGGTGACTGCCCCTCTCCTTGACTGAGCTCAGCTCCAGCAGAGGAGCGGGATCATTCTCTGTGCCACACTTGACACTGACTCACTAGGATATGGCCGATTGGTCTTGGAGACTAACCACTGAATGTCTGTTCCTTTGTGTTTTTTCTTTCAGAAAGTGGAGTACATGTTCGGAATCGTCGGCATTCCCATTATTGAAGTGGCCGTCGCTGCCCAAGTGGCTGGGATCAAGTATGTGGGAATGAGGAACGAACAGGCGGTGAGTAGCGCCCTCCTTGCCTCCGACACATGATCAGTCTCACAGGTGGTTGGTTGGTAGCCCTTCCGAACACACGAATAAATGAGTTATAAGTTCTCTTACCATTGAAAGTAAGGAGCTGCCTCCCTCCCCCGCAAAATTCGAAAAATGTGGCGCATCCCTACATACAGGTTATAGGCAGGTTTTGATTGGCCCCTCAAACTCCATACACAGCAATACCTACCTTTCTTATTTCATACTGAGTGGAGATGTGTTTGTGTGGTGAAGGTGTTCCACTCCTAGCTTTTGGGGTAACCTTGATCTAAATGATCATCAACCCCTTCAGCAAGTGCCTGAAACTCGGACAATTAGAAGTGCCTGCACTATGACTCGTGCTTGTGACCTTGGCACCTTGTGTAGTTTTGAGGTTGGGGGCTTTCCTAGACTGAAACGAGTTCCAGATCTAGGGATTTGCACCAGACATTTCATGGTGTGCACCAAAAAGTTCCTCCTCGCCAGGGTTGCGTAAGACACCACAGCGTGTGTGAGTCTGATAATCCCCGTGCAGGAGAGCCTCGTCAGGGATGCGCAACCTACCGCAGGCTGATGAGTCTGGTAGTCCTCGTACAGGAGATCCGTACCAGGATTGCATTAGGCACAGTAGGATGTGTGTGTCTGATAGTCCCTGCGCAGGAGAGCCTCACCAGGGCTGCATAAGACGCAGCGGGTTGTAAGAGTCTGATAGTCCCTGTGCAGGAGATCCTTCTCTCCAATTTAAACATGCGAAGGCACGGATTTACTCTAAAATTTTAATCTACCAGGATTTGGCCTGCTTCGGATTGATCCCTGCTGGATAAAGAAGAGACTTCTTAAAGCTGCCAGGCTGCTCACTCTCTGGTAGCAGGACCAAGCTCAAGGCTTGTCTTAACAGGAGCAGAGAGAACTGTAATGCGTGTAATACAAGGTTTTAACTAAACTGAATGATGGGAAGATAGAGGAGTATAAATAATAAAAAAAGCAATGGTATGATTACCTGCTCATCCGTCAAAAAGACAGGGATATCTGGCTCAACTGGGACTTTCGATCGGATGAGAGAAATATGAATGAAAATACAAGATGGTAGTAAAATTTGAAATCACACACAAACCATGGGTTTCAAAGAGGTGCAGGAATATAATTGCTCCCGACACGCAGATTGGCACCAACTCAAGTGTGGTTGCCTAAAGCTTGAAGTCTTCACTCGGAGGTCTTGCAAAAATGTCTGTGCTGATGCATACAGCCAAAATCCAGATCAGTGGCTATGTGGTAAGAACCTCCAATCTGAAACCTCACAATACATGTTGGCAACTCAAATGATAAAAAATGTACCTGTAGGAAGCTGGCGCTATATATAGTGCACTAAAACGAGGTACATGTGCAGAGAGTCCAGGCGATCCTTAGTGACTTACAGAGGCAAAAGTAACAAAACCAAAGGCTCATGGCTGTAGGGTCTTGACGGATCCGTACTACGATTGCACCCCAACCAGTCCTGCACTGAGACAGCATGTCTATTTCTCATATCTCCCTGTCCACGGTACTGACGGGCTAGCCATGGTTGAGATGAGGAACAAATAAAAAAAAAAAAATTTTTTTAAAAACCAACAAAAAAAAAAACCAAAGGCTCTTTTTCGTGGAAGTGTGGGCGAGCAGTTTAGTCTTATCCATCGGGGGCTGCTAAGCATTTGTTGTACTCACAGAGGAAATAAATGAGACACACACTCAAGAATAAATCTGAGACCAATTTAGAAAAATACATGTATTTTTATATAAATTTCAACACCAAGAACTTCGGATCAAGTAAGTACTATTCAAGATATTCATTTATACTGGCTAAGTAAAATGTTCACTTAAATGCTTTTTTAGCGGTAATACTTTTTTTTTTTCTAAGGGAAAAAAGGCCTATACTTAATGACTAAAGGATTCTGAGGATCCCTTTCAAGACTTAAGGTGGTAGGGGAAAGAAATACCCGCAGTTAGTCTTTACCTGCCCTGGAGCGTCCGAGTGCAGAGGTGTTGGTCGGGGTTGGTAGCTTTGCATGCCACACCAAAGGGGTAGGTGGCGGCACCTAGAAACAGGCTGCAGTGGGGGACTTGAGGACACGTCCGGGATCTCCCAGTGGGGAGGGGGTTTGGTTCTTGAGGGCCCTGGGACCAAGGAAGCACAGTCTGTTCTTCGGAGCCCGGGCTCGGCCACTCTGGTGCAAAGTCCTTAGGTCGGCTGAGCTTGTGCACCATGGGTTCCCACGATTGTCCGTCTCATCGGTTGAGGGTTCTACAGGACAGCTGGGCCACTCTCGACTGCCCTTGACGGCTGCTCAGTCTTGAAGTCCGGGCTGTTCTCAAGCAAGTGTAGGGCCTGCTTCAGTTCCATGAAGTAATGTGCTTTACTTATAGTGGTTTTATTAAGCACTGTGTGCTTCTGGCAAGCAGTTTCAGAGTAACCGGCTGTTTCTCGCAGCATGAAAAAGTACTTCTTCCCCAAGAACTCTGCACTGTTTTAAGGAACTGGGTAGCCAAATGTGGTCCTCGGGAGGGTGATTGTGCCCAGCAGGCTGGGTTGTATGTCAATACAACGCGGGCTTTTACCCCGCATGCCATTACAACGCGGGGATTACAACAAAAGTCGTTACGACTTTCGCTGGAGGGCGCTGGATAGTGGAATAGTTCAATTTTCTATTCCAACTCCAGCCCACGTTGACAGTAGGGAAGGTGTTGGATAGAAAATCAAACTATTCCCTATCCAACAGCGCCCTCCAGCGAAAGTCGTTGTAACAACTTTCGTTGTAATCCCCGCATTGTAATGGCAGTGCGGGGTAATCCCCGCGTTGTTATGGCTGTTCTCCGCAGGCTGTGCCCACCAGAGGAGGCAGGACAGCATTCCGAGGTTGGGAAGGTGGAGAAGTAGTAGGAGGCCAGTAGAAGAGCACACCAGGAGTATTCTCCACCAGGGTTACTCTCCATTCTAATGTTCTAACTCACTCATTTAACAGCCAACTCTCGCTTCGCTGCTGGGCTGAGTAGGCTGTGTCCAAGTTGAACGCTGTCCGGTATAGATCTTTTATGGTTAGGCGCATGTCCGGTATTTGGAATGCTGATGTATACCATGCATTCAGATGTACTTTATTTATGTAGTCGGTGGTTATCCAGAAAATCTAGCTTGGGCAATGCCATCCTGGCCCCACGTTGGACACCCCCTTCAAACACTCCTGATTTCATTCACGCCCTTATCAGTCTACCTCGGCAGAAGGTGGAATTCTGTCTCAAGGGCCATGTGAGAGGGGGTGTGTGAGAAGTTGGCCTGATAGGTAGTGTTTCCAATTCTGGAACCACTGGTTATCAGTCCAAGCAAACCCCAAAGATGTCAGGTTGTAAGTCAACCTTGTAGACAAGCTATCCTAGTGGTAGCATGGACTAAGCAGCCTTAAAGGCTTAACTTAAGAGGTCGTGTTAAGCGAGCTTGTTTTACCACATACAATCCTGTAATCAAATGAAAGGACACCACACAAGTATATATTATAAAAATATATGTATTTATTACTAAATTACTCCCCAGTACTCTTTATGAGGAAAGGGGCACAAGCGTTAAATCAAAAGCACTGTTACACATATAAAGTTGCACGTTTATGGATGAGGGCGGGTGGCCACTCAGACCATATATCAAAAAAGTGGTATAAGTAACACTTTACGAACAATGGTTAGGCCTAGGGCCTAGAGATTCGCTGGGAGCAGTCAGGACAAGCAATGAAGAAGTCGGGAGTAGCCCACAGGAGACGGATGCAGCACGGAAAGTGCAGCGCGCACCAATGCACTGTCAATGGTGCGTAAAAGTCAATTAAAGTGAATAAAAAGATACTTCCGCTGAACCTAGGAACACAAAACTTTAGACACAGACCCTAGAGGTGTGTACCAGTGTAAAGACACCGGCGTTGCAAAGTTACCTCACCCACAGGCCGTGGGTGCACAGGGTCGAAGTGGCGTCGGGTTCTGTCACGCAGGTTCTGGGTGCTTGGAGCTGTTGCAGCTGCAGGCGCTGTGAAGCAGAAGTGTCCGGTGCGATCCAAGGGTGGATCGATGTAGAAAAGTACCTGAAAGCAGAGGGGACAGAGTCTGGGTCACTCAGCAGTGACCAGGGTGGAACCAGGACGGAACCAGGCAATGTCGGGCGCAATCAGGCGGTTGTCGATAGGCTTCTCTCCGCTGTCACGTGGGCTCTGGGGCATCTGCGACGTCCAGGAGCAGGTCACGATCTGTCCCACGTAGGCTCTCGCCGTCAGCACCGTCGGCTTGAAGATTGTAGCAAACAGCACTTGGCAAAAGCAATCCACGCGGAACCGGGAGATTGCTTATCACTCGAACCAGGAGGGTCAGAGTGGGTGCTCCTTTTCACAGGAGCTGGTGCAGATCTGGAGCAACCAGAAAAGCAAGTCGTATTTCGAAGTTCGTCGGCACAGGGGCCACAAGCCAGCTGGCAAGTGACCGGGCCAACGCGTCGAGCGCACACAAGCAGAAGGGCCCCACGCAGCACTCGTCGAGTGTGGAGGGGTGAGCTTTGGTGCAAGTGGAGCTCGGGGCTGGGGCTTCTCAAACCCCGGTGTACAGCTTCGAGGGTCACTCGTGGGCCGCACGGTCAGCGTCTCGTGGCCTTTTCAAGATGGCGTGCCCCACGCTTCCGGTCGCCTCCACGGGTCTCAGCTCTGCAGGGACTGTGGATCGGGCAGGTAGAAGGCAGGCAAGCTTGATCTCGTCGATCTCTGTCGCTCGAGTTCCGGCGGGAACTGCAACAAAGCAAGGGTCGAGGGCTGGATGGTGCCTGTTTGCACAGGGTGGTCACTCCTTGACCACAAGGGAGATTCTTCAGTCTTCTCACGTCGTGTAGAAAGTCGAAGGGTCCAGATTTCGTTTCTTATGTTTCTTCAGGATGATCTGAGGTCCGTTGGGACTGCTCCCCCTCTTATTCGAATCTAGGGGGTTGGACATCCTGCTAGGTCCCCTCCTATGGGTGGGACCCAGGAAGGGGGTGGTTACACCCCTCTCCTTTGATCCTGGCCGCGCTGGGACAGGGGCTGGGAGGCCCCAGAACCGGTTTGGCCGGATCCTGCCAGGGGCAGCCTTGTGCTCCCCAGGCAGTGTCTGGTTTCATTGAAACCTCCCTACTCCAATCCACTATCTCCTGTCTGGGGTGGTTTGACACCGCCCTGTGACAGGAAACTCTTTGTCCAGGCCTCCTCTGCCGGGTTTCGGTCAGCAGCAGGAGGTCAGACCCGTGTCTGTGGCAGGGGCATCCATTTTGTGGATCTGAGGCTCATTTTAAATCAACCGCGTTTCAGTAAAGTAACATGTCTTCTCCCTCTAGAAGGGTGGAATGCTATCCCCGTCGCCAGAACTGGCGAGGGGATAGTATTCCAATTCGTATGACA
This sequence comes from Lissotriton vulgaris, assembly GCF_964263255.1. Classification (NCBI taxonomy): domain Eukaryota; kingdom Metazoa; phylum Chordata; class Amphibia; order Caudata; family Salamandridae; genus Lissotriton; species Lissotriton vulgaris. Next base: position 1,105,544,654 of record NC_141698.1, read on the forward strand.
CCTTACACGACATGTTTTGATAAAGCCAAACCAAAGTTGCTATATAACCGCGAGGATTATAATGCGCTTAAGAGTATATGGTATGGCATTATCCCGGATCAGCTTAGGGAGTTGTTCCCGACAGCTGCAGACAGGCTCAGCTCATGCCAGAGCACCATCTCACATAAAACCACGCACTCTGCCTCCAGGATTGATGAGGCCTTCCATAGGAGTGGCTTACAGGCTATATATGTGTCCAGATATAGGTTTAGATATAGGTATACTATATCTAAGCAAGGGGTGATTACACCCACTTGCCCCAGCTGAGTGATCAGCCAGTTGTGTCAATTTAAGAACCAGCCAGGGGTGGCAAAAGCTATGCTTCAGCCCCTGGTAGGCCTTGGTGGCACCTATGCCCTGGGCACCTATAGTGCATGGTACAGGGGCTGACAAGGAGTCCATTTCCAATTGTGGTATGTACCTATAGCACATGTATTATAAATTTAGAGAGAGAACAGCAGGCTGGGGGTCTGATTAGCAGGCCCACAGCCTCAGTAAGTCGAAAACCAGTGAAGCAAAAAGCAAAAATTGGGGTGACCATAGGATAGCAGACCCTACTCTCCTACATAACCCCCCCCCAAACGCAGGGACATTAAACTTAACCTTGACCAGATAAGTCTTCATGTTCTAAGTGGAAGTACCGGGAGAGACCATCTGCATTACCATGGTCAGTCCCTGGGCGGTGCTCCACTGTAAAGTCCATCCCCTGTAGGGAAATGGACCACCTGAGCAGTTTGGGATTTTCACCCTTCATCTGATTTAGCCACAAGAGGGGCTTATGGTCTGTCTGAATTAGGAAGTGAGTACCAAACAAGTATGGCCTCAACTTCTTCAGGGCCCAAACCACAGCAAAGGCCTCCCTCTCAATAGCTGACCAACGTTTCTCCCTGGGGGTCAGCCTTCTGCTAATAAAAGCAATGGGCTGGTCTTGACCATCTTGATTAAGTTGTGAAAGCACAGCTCCCACCCCCAACTCAGAAGCATCTGTCTGTACAATGAACTGTTTGGAGTAGTCAGGACTCTTCAGGATAGGTGCAGAGCACATGGCCTTCTTCAGGTCATCAAATGCCTTTTGACAGCTAACTGTCCACTGAACCTTTTTGGGCATCTTCTTGGATGTCAAGTCATTCAATGGTGTCACAATGGACCCATAGTTCTTTACAAATTTTCTGTAATACCCAGTCAGGCCCAAGAAGGCTCTGACTTGTGTCTGGGTAGTTGGAGGAGTCCAGTCCTGTATGGTCTGGATCTTGCTCTCCAGTGGTTGAACTTGACCCCCACCTACTAGGTGGCCCAAGTACACAACCTTGCTCTGCCCTATCTGGCACTTAGTAGCCTTGATAGTCAGGCCTGCCTTTTGCAGGGCCTCCAGAACCTTCTTCAGGTGGATCAGGTGATCCTCCCAGGTGGAGCTAAAGACAGCAATATCATCTAGATATGCTGCACAAAAGTCATCCAGCCCAGCAAGGACTTGGTTCACCAACCTTTGGAAAGTGGCAGGTGCATTCTTCAAACCAAAGGGCATTACCACAAACTGATAATGCCCACTAGGGGTAGAGAATGCTGTTTTGGCTTTTGACTCCTCAGCTAGTCTGATTTGCCAGTAGCCAGCTGTCAAATCAAATGTGCTCAGAAACTTGGCAGAAGCCAATTTATCAATGAGCTCATCTGCTCTTGGAATGGGATGAGCATCTGTCCTAGTGACAGCATTGAGACCTCTGTAGTCCACACAAAACCTCATTTCTCTCTTTCCATCTTTGGTATGAGGTTTTGGCACAAGGACCACTGGGCTAGCCCATGGGCTCTCTGATGGCTCAATCACTCCAAGCTCCAACATCTTTTGCACCTCAGCCTTTATACAATCCCTGACATGGTCAGGTTGCCTGTAGATTTTATTCTTCACAGGCAGATTGTCACCAGTATCCACCTCATGGGTGCACCAGCTAGTCTGACTGGGTGTGAGTGAAAACAAGTGTCTGTGGGCCTGCAACACCTGTCTGCAGTCCACCTGTTGCTGTTCAGTGAGGCTGCCTGCCAAGGCTACTCCATCAACTGAACCATCATCAGGGTTCTGGGAAAGCAGGTCTGGGAGAGGGTCACTCTCTTCCTCCTGTTCCCCATCTGTGGCCATGAGGAGACTCATGTCCTCCCTGTCAACAAATGCTTTCAAACGATTGACATGGAGCACCCTGTGGGGGCTCCTAGGGGTGCCAAAGTCAACCAAGTAGGTGACTTCTCCCTTCTTTTCAATGATAGGGTAGGGTCCAGTCCATTGGTCCTGGAGAGCTGCTGGCCCCACTGGGTCCAACACCCACACCTTCTGCCCTGGCTGGTACTCAACCAGAACAGCCTTTTGGTCATGCCAGGCTTTCTGTAATTCCTGACTTGCCTCAAGGTTTTTGGATGCTCTCTCCATGTATTCAGCCATCCTGGAGCGGAGACCAAGTACATAGTCCACAATGTCTAGTTTAGGCTTTTTGAGAGGTAACTCCCATCCTTCCTTCACCAAACTCAATGGACCTCTTACAGGGTGGCCAAACAAAAGTTCAAAAGGGCTGTAGCCAACCCCCTTCTGTGGGACCTCTCTGTAAGCAAAGAGCAAGCAGGGTAAAAGGATGTCCCATTTCCGCCTAAGCTTCTCTGGTAAACCTTTTATCATTCCCTTTAGGGTCTTGTTGAACCTTTCCACAAGCCCATTGCACTGTGGATGGTAGGGTGTGGTAAACTTATAGTTTACTCCACACTCTTTCCACATTGCTTTTAAGTATCCAGACATGAAGTTGGTACCTCTGTCTGAAAGAACCTCCTTTGGAAAGCCCACTCTTGAGAAAACTGCAATGAGGGCTTTTGCCACCACAGGAGCTGTGGTGGTCCTCAGGGGAATTGCTTCTGGGTACCTGGTGGCATGATCCACTACCACCAGTATAAATCTGTGCCCAGAGGCTGTTTGAGGATCCATGGGACCCACAATGTCTATTCCAACTCTTTCAAAGGGTACCCCCACCACAGGTAGTGGTATCAGGGGGGCCTTTGTTGTGCCACCTGACTTACCACTGGCTTGGCAAGTGACACAGGAGCGACAAAACTCCTTGACATTTTCTGACATGTGAGGCCAGTGAAAGTGTGGAACAAGCCTGTCCCAAGTCTTATTCTGGCCTAAGTGTCCTGCAAGGGGAATATCATGGGCCAAGGTAAGAAGGAAGCCCCTAAACTTCAAAGGTATAACCAACCTCCTGGTTGTGCCAGGCTTGGGGTCTCTAGCCTCTGAATAAAGGAGTCCTTCATCCCAATACACTTTATGGGTACCTTGAGCATTCCCTGCAGCCTCAGCAGCAGCTTGCTGTCTGAGGGGTTCAAGTGAAGGGCAATCTAATTGGGCCTGCCCCAGGTCTGCCCTTGAGGGTCCCCCTGTCCCCAGAAACTCAACCTGATCAGGTTCAAGCTCCTCAGAGACAGTCTCCTCTTGGACTGCAGAATCAGTTTCCTGTGAAACCTGATCCTCAACCTGGGGCAAGTGGGAAGGCACAGCCTTAACCCTCTTGCTCCTTCTCTTGGGTTGTGGTTGGTCTATTGTTTCAAGATCCACCACTGGTTCAGGAAGGCACTTCTTAGCCTGAGACCTTGTCACTGCAAGGACATGAGCTGAAATCCCTAGCATTTCTGCATGAGTCCTGTACTCCACTTCTGACCAAACTGAGCTTTCAAGATCATTGCCTAACAGACAGTCTACTGGGAGGTCTGCACTCACAACAACTTTCTTTAGGCCATCTACCCCTCCCCAGGAGAAGTTCACAACAGCCACGCTATGGGAAGTAGTGGAGTTGCTTGCATTGGTCACTAGGTAACTTTCACCTAGTACAATTTGTCCAGGGTCCACAAAGCCAGGTGCCACCATTGTGACACTGGCACAAGTGTCCCTGTAGGCCTGAGCCAGTTTCTCATTAATTAAGGGAGTCTGCCTATATTTGCCCAGGTTACTGGGGCTTACTGCAGTGGGCAAAGATATGTCCACATCATATAGGAGAACTGCCTGTGTGGGGATTCTGACTAGGCCAGATTCCACCTCAGTACCCAGGGTCAACCCTACTAAACCCTTTGGCTGTGTACCACCACTGCTGACTGTACTAGGGGGTGCAGTTGCTTTAGGAGCTGCAGTGGTGGGGACTGGATTTTTCTTAGTGCATTCACTGCCCCAGTGTGAAACTGATTTGCAGGTATTACACCAAGGTTTCTTTGGGCCATCGTTCTTCTTTTTCTTGTTTCCATTTTGGGAACCCCCCTCCTTATTGCTAGTTTGGGGGCCTGAAGACTTCTGGTCCTTTTCTTTATCTTTCTGATTCCCACCCTTCTGGTCTGTTTTCTTCTGGTCACCTTGGTTCTGGTTTTTCTGCTTAATCCTTGTTCTGACCCATTTGTCTGCCTTCTTTCCCAATTCTTGGGGAGAGGTCAAATCAGAGTCAACAAGGTATTGATGCAACAGCTGGTTCTGACAGTTATTAAGGATCTGTTCTCTCATCATAAGATTGTACAATCCTGTATAGTCTGAAACTTTACTTCCCTGCAGCCAACCCTCCAGAGCCTTAGTGGCACAATCTACAAAATCAGTCCAGTCCTGAGTCTGTGCTTTTTGGGTGTCTCTGAACAACAACCTGTATTGCTCAGTGGTTAGGCCAAACCCTTCAATAAGAGCACTCTTCAGAACAGAGTAGTTTTTGGCATCCTCAGGTCTAACAGTGAGGAGCCTGTCCCTCCCTTTCTCAGAAAAGGAGTACCATAAAATTGCTGCCCACTGATCCTCAGGGACCTGCTGTACCATGCAGGCCCTCTCAAGAGCAGTCATCCATTTGTGGATATCATCCCCTTCCTTGTAGGGGGGCACAATTTTTGTCAGGTTTCTATTGTCATAGGCCCTGTCTTTTTCTTTAGGAACTTTGCTGCCACCAGTGGCATCTAAGCCACACAATTTTTTCTCTCTTGCTAAAGCAAGTTTAGCTTGAGCCAAGGCTACCTCTTCCCTTTCTATTTGGAGTTGGACAGCCCTCATTCTGGCCCTATGCTCTATTCTCTGGGAGGAAGTCATTCCTCTTTGAGATTCTCTTGAGGCACTAGAAAGGTGAGAGTCCCTTGACAGAGATCTCTCCCTTCTATTACCTGGGAGAATTTGGTTATGAGATCTGGAGTGGTGCTGGCCCCCTCCATTCCCATGTAGGTCCAAGTTGGCCTGGTTAAGCCTGGCAACCTGTACCTGGTTTCCCACCTGATCCTGATCTTCAGGCTCTTCTACATCAGAGCCTTCCTCTGGGTCTTCCTCTTCCTCCTCTATTCCTTCTTGAAGATCCTCATTCTCAGGGGAGTTTATCCCTTCCTCTGTTTCTAAGGGAGTCTGAATCGCCTTGTCTAGGTCATCCTTTTCTAGGAGAGCTATTAGGGAAGGAATGGTAGGGCCTCTGCCCTTTTTTAGCCCCCTGGCTGTGCACAAGGCACTCAGGTCTTTGTGGCTAAGGTTGTCATATCTGGATGTTGTCCCTATAGGATCAACTATTACAGGAGCAGAGCCTGAAGCTCTACCTGTATCAGACATGACTGCTAGTGAGGTGTAAGTGGTGCACTTACCTACACTAAGTGGTTTCCTACTGTACCTTGCTAGTGAGTTGTAGTCAGGGTGTGCTAATCCCTTTAATCTACAACTACTAAGTTCAGTAGAACTTAATATGCTAAGCTTTTGATTTATATGTACCTAGAGGTACTTGATGTGATCTTTCAATTTGATAAAGATTGCAATGGTAAAACAAACAGCAAGCTCAAATCCGCACCGCTGCACACCAATGTGAGAAGTTGGCCTGATAGGTAGTGTTTCCAATTCTGGAACCACTGGTTATCAGTCCAAGCAAACCCCAAAGATGTCAGGTTGTAAGTCAACCTTGTAGACAAGCTATCCTAGTGGTAGCATGGACTAAGCAGCCTTAAAGGCTTAACTTAAGAGGTCGTGTTAAGCGAGCTTGTTTTACCACATACAATCCTGTAATCAAATGAAAGGACACCACACAAGTATATATTATAAAAATATATGTATTTATTACTAAATTACTCCCCAGTACTCTTTATGAGGAAAGGGGCACAAGCGTTAAATCAAAAGCACTGTTACACATATAAAGTTGCACGTTTATGGATGAGGGCGGGTGGCCACTCAGACCATATATCAAAAAAGTGGTATAAGTAACACTTTACGAACAATGGTTAGGCCTAGGGCCTAGAGATTCGCTGGGAGCAGTCAGGACAAGCAATGAAGAAGTCGGGAGTAGCCCACAGGAGACGGATGCAGCACGGAAAGTGCAGCGCGCACCAATGCACTGTCAATGGTGCGTAAAAGTCAATTAAAGTGAATAAAAAGATACTTCCGCTGAACCTAGGAACACAAAACTTTAGACACAGACCCTAGAGGTGTGTACCAGTGTAAAGACACCGGCGTTGCAAAGTTACCTCACCCACAGGCCGTGGGTGCACAGGGTCGAAGTGGCGTCGGGTTCTGTCACGCAGGTTCTGGGTGCTTGGAGCTGTTGCAGCTGCAGGCGCTGTGAAGCAGAAGTGTCCGGTGCGATCCAAGGGTGGATCGATGTAGAAAAGTACCTGAAAGCAGAGGGGACAGAGTCTGGGTCACTCAGCAGTGACCAGGGTGGAACCAGGACGGAACCAGGCAATGTCGGGCGCAATCAGGCGGTTGTCGATAGGCTTCTCTCCGCTGTCACGTGGGCTCTGGGGCATCTGCGACGTCCAGGAGCAGGTCACGATCTGTCCCACGTAGGCTCTCGCCGTCAGCACCGTCGGCTTGAAGATTGTAGCAAACAGCACTTGGCAAAAGCAATCCACGCGGAACCGGGAGATTGCTTATCACTCGAACCAGGAGGGTCAGAGTGGGTGCTCCTTTTCACAGGAGCTGGTGCAGATCTGGAGCAACCAGAAAAGCAAGTCGTATTTCGAAGTTCGTCGGCACAGGGGCCACAAGCCAGCTGGCAAGTGACCGGGCCAACGCGTCGAGCGCACACAAGCAGAAGGGCCCCACGCAGCACTCGTCGAGTGTGGAGGGGTGAGCTTTGGTGCAAGTGGAGCTCGGGGCTGGGGCTTCTCAAACCCCGGTGTACAGCTTCGAGGGTCACTCGTGGGCCGCACGGTCAGCGTCTCGTGGCCTTTTCAAGATGGCGTGCCCCACGCTTCCGGTCGCCTCCACGGGTCTCAGCTCTGCAGGGACTGTGGATCGGGCAGGTAGAAGGCAGGCAAGCTTGATCTCGTCGATCTCTGTCGCTCGAGTTCCGGCGGGAACTGCAACAAAGCAAGGGTCGAGGGCTGGATGGTGCCTGTTTGCACAGGGTGGTCACTCCTTGACCACAAGGGAGATTCTTCAGTCTTCTCACGTCGTGTAGAAAGTCGAAGGGTCCAGATTTCGTTTCTTATGTTTCTTCAGGATGATCTGAGGTCCGTTGGGACTGCTCCCCCTCTTATTCGAATCTAGGCGGTTGGACATCCTGCTAGGTCCCCTCCTATGGGTGGGACCCAGGAAGGGGGTGGTTACACCCCTCTCCTTTGATCCTGGCCGCGCTGGGACAGGGGCTGGGAGGCCCCAGAACCGGTTTGGCCGGATCCTGCCAGGGGCAGCCTTGTGCTCCCCAGGCAGTGTCTGGTTTCATTGAAACCTCCCTACTCCAATCCACTATCTCCTGTCTGGGGTGGTTTGACACCGCCCTGTGACAGGAAACTCTTTGTCCAGGCCTCCTCTGCCGGGTTTCGGTCAGCAGCAGGAGGTCAGACCCGTGTCTGTGGCAGGGGCATCCATTTTGTGGATCTGAGGCTCATTTTAAATCAACCGCGTTTCAGTAAAGTAACATGTCTTCTCCCTCTAGAAGGGTGGAATGCTATCCCCGTCGCCAGAACTGGCGAGGGGATAGTATTCCAATTCGTATGACACCTTACACGACATGTTTTGATAAAGCCAAACCAAAGTTGCTATATAACCGCGAGGATTATAATGCGCTTAAGAGTATATGGTATGGCATTATCCCGGATCAGCTTAGGGAGTTGTTCCCGACAGCTGCAGACAGGCTCAGCTCATGCCAGAGCACCATCTCACATAAAACCACGCACTCTGCCTCCAGGATTGATGAGGCCTTCCATAGGAGTGGCTTACAGGCTATATATGTGTCCAGATATAGGTTTAGATATAGGTATACTATATCTAAGCAAGGGGTGATTACACCCACTTGCCCCAGCTGAGTGATCAGCCAGTTGTGTCAATTTAAGAACCAGCCAGGGGTGGCAAAAGCTATGCTTCAGCCCCTGGTAGGCCTTGGTGGCACCTATGCCCTGGGCACCTATAGTGCATGGTACAGGGGCTGACAAGGAGTCCATTTCCAATTGTGGTATGTACCTATAGCACATGTATTATAAATTTAGAGAGAGAACAGCAGGCTGGGGGTCTGATTAGCAGGCCCACAGCCTCAGTAAGTCGAAAACCAGTGAAGCAAAAAGCAAAAATTGGGGTGACCATAGGATAGCAGACCCTACTCTCCTACAGGGTGGTATGAGGTTAACTACAGAGGTATCCTCTCACTGTACATCCAGTGCATCTGTAAGCACCACTGACCAGCTTTCACCTCAAACTGTACTTTCACACTCTGTCCCTGGCAGCACTTTGTCCCCTGCCCTAAAGAACCAAAACCGGGCTCTTCCTGAAGTGTAATTGCTATGTCTTGTTGCCAATATAAAAAACCAAAAGTAAGTATGATGTGGCTACATGGGCCCGGTCTGTAATAAACACATGATATGTGCTTGGTCTGAGCAAGCATTCAGATTGGGAAGGTGCAGATGAGCAGTCTGAAACTCACTGTCATGTTCAGTTTAACTAGTCATTCATATGATGCAGTGTGGCTTGAATGGCCTCAAACCACAGAAGAAGCCCGGCCAAGTGCAATTTGGGAAGTGCCTGGTCTTCAGACCGCATCATTGTCTTGCCTATCATTGCTGTGCACAGAAGATGCTGTATTTTGGACCGCAGCAGACTAACCCTTGGAGCCTTTGCCTTTACAGAGACATTGCTCATCAAAATGTAAGTGGATACATCCAATCTGATGGCTTCTTCATGTGGTCTCTAGTAGCCACTGGCCATCGGAGTGACTTTAAAGCTTCCTTGCCCATCTTTGGTGCCTCTTGTGTATCTTTGCCCTCCTTTTGAGGGGCTGTTGGTGTGTATAGCTGTTGCGATTGCTGTACAGGTATAAGAATACTGGTAGAGCTGGTCCTTTAGGTCTAGGTCCAGCTGGTGGTCTCTTTGACGCGGGCTGAAGACCCTGCGGGCACGGTGGATCTGGTGGGCTGCCTGAGCGAAGTCAGCAGCTGGATGACCCTGTCTTGTCTCAAACTTAATGGGGACAAGACAGAGGTCATGCTGTTGGGTCGTTCGGCTCCATCTGCGGTCGACCAGATCTGGCCAGTTTGGGTCCCCCTCCAGTCCCTAGGGATGCTATTAAGAGCTTGGGTGTCTGGTTAGACAAGTCCTTGACGTTTGACCATCAAGCTGTCGTGCTATCTGCCACCTGTTTTGGCCTCATTAGAATGCTGAGGAAGATCCTTCCCTTGCTACCATTTGAGGCCAAACAAATTGTTGTTCAAGGATTGATTCTCTCCAGATTAGATTTTGGAAATGCACTCTACCGTGGAGCTCCAGACTTCACACTGAGGAAGCTACAGGTGATCCAAAATTGTGCGGCCCGGACCCTGCTTCAAATCCCCCGCAGGACCTCTGTTAGACCTGGATTAACAAAACTGCACTGGCTCCCTGTAAGGGATAGGATTAGTTTTAAATCTCTCTGTGTTGCTCATCAGGCATTCTGGGAAGCTGGCCAAGCAATTAGTCGTCCCTTAATCACCCCTTACCTCCCCAGCAGACAGATACGGTCTACCAATGCTTTCTGTGCTGTCGTGCCAAGAGTTAAACGGTCCAGAGCAGGAGGTCGTTCCTTTTCCCTGAATGTGGCTAGGCCTTGGAACGGTCTACCCCTATTTCTCAGGTCCAATTCAGATCTTACCTCTTTTAGGAAACACCTGAAAACTTTTTTTTCAATAAATATATATTTTTTTTCCTGTTTCTGTCACTAGCCCAGCTGTCTATACACTGTTAGCTTTAGCGCTTGGACGCCTCTGGGCAGCTATTTGCGCTTTATAAAACACATTTTCATTTCATTTCATCTCATTTCATTTCATAGACCCTACACCCTCCATTGCACCCAGCTTTGACCACATCAAAGATGCATTTGTCCTTTGTGCACAACAGATAGACCGGCAAGTGAGTTGAGTCACGCGTGATGAGGGTGATGGCGCAGCGTGCCAGTAGACATCGAGAGAGGGTCAGGAGAACAGTTTGCTGGTGAGAAGCGAGTTGGAGATGGGGAGGAAGAACCTGGAAATGGCTTTATTATTTGAAGATTGTCTTGCTAAACTGAATTTTGTTTTTTTAACCTTTGCTCCATTTCTTCTGAACTGTTCTATGAAGGAGTCGGAGTTGCATGAAGGCCTTTGTGTGGTTGCCATCCTTGGAACTGGACCAGGGTTTTGTAACCACTATAATGTATTAGGGCTTCTATGGCTTACAGTTTGACTGAACCCACCTGCCATGCTGAGTGCGGGTTAATATTACAAGACGTGTTTGTCCCCCTTACTGTTTGGGCCATCTCCATGGTAGTCTCCAGGGGCCACTGGCCATGCTACTTCCTATTCGCCAACCCACATGGGTGTCCCGGGATGGGATGCGTGTTGCCATTGTCTTCCGCAGTGGAGTGCGATTTCTTGGGGTTACCTAGTAGTACTTTTACTGGCACTGAGTGGAGTTAGCTTTCTTACTTTCCACTCCGCGAGTTGTCGTCTTTTCACCAACATAAGAAGTCTCTAGGATGTCATGTGTTATTCATAAAGAGTGAGGCTCGCTGTCCATTGGTCTTCAGAGCCCTGTAGACCAGAAGAAGCAAAACTCACTTGACTGATGGGCTTGCTGAGCACTGCACCATTTTCTGTTGTCGCCTCTTGGAATATTGGAAAATGTAACCAAGTCCTGTTGTGTATGAAAGTTTGAGCTGAAATGAAATACAGAAAATTCTTTAAAAATAAGTCATTTTAATATTGTTCCTTGCAGGCGTGTTATGCTGCTTCCGCTATTGGGTACCTGACAGGCCGGTAAGCTGTGAACCGTTCACGTTTTTTGAGTTTTTGGCAATGTTTCCTACTAGAGAAGGTTTGGTTTAATACAGTGTCATAGAAGGGGGATGGGGCGCATGGACCCAGAGATGTCGGTGCCCAAGCTGGCACGGTCACCCATGACTAGACTTCTTCCTTAGTGATGGTGGGCACCATGGCTCAAGTGTCTTAAGCAGGTTCAGTGAAAGGATGTACTTCGCCTGCACAATCCTTGTTTTTTAAAGAATTAGAAGGCCATAGGATTTCCTCCAAAGCTATTTGGGTACCTAGAAAGTTTGTGAGTGTATCTGGGAAACTTCCAATAACATTGGTTACCCTGAAATGCTTAGGGCATGTAGACATCAGGGAGGCGCGGAGCGCGTGTGCACTGAGTAGACATCAGGGAGGCGCGGAGCGCGCGTGCACTGAATACATGGGAACAGCTCATAGGGCCTGGGTTCCCAGGACGCCACAATGGACTAGACCTTTCTCTTTCCGCTGTCTTCACCTCTCTTGCCCTAACTCTCTTTTCATTTGGACCCCTCTGCATCTCTGCTGTTTGGACACATCGTCTTGTTTCAGCACTTGTTTCCTTTTTCAATGCTGGGTTGTTTCCACCCACCGCTGGATTGGATTTTAACCTTCTTCAACTCCTGCTTGATTCTCCACAGTTCCTTCCTCTTCTTCCTCTTTGCCCTTTCATCTTTTTGGCTGCTTCATGTTCTTTATGGCTGAAGATGCGTTTTCCTGAACAGGAGCAAACGTCCCCACTTGGCACACCCGTAACCAGTAAATTAGTAAATCTCTTTGTACTCTATAAGTGCATTATAGGTCAAAAAATGAACCCTAATTTCCTTCATTATTGGCGTTGATTTCATCCCAAGAATGTATGCCTAACTCTATACTATGGATTAAATAGACGTCCATATTAAAGGGAAATAAAGAAAATTTGAGTACATTTTTGGGAATACTCTAAAGCGTTGGACTCTATTTTCTTTTATCCCATGCTCACTTCTCTATTTTCTTTTCTTTGTAGCCCCGGCGCCTGCCTCGTCGTCTCTGGCCCTGGCCTCATCAACGCGCTAAGCGGAATGGCCAACGCCAACGAAAACTGCTGGTAATATCAGCCAAACAGGATACATTTTTATTATCGTAAAAAGAGTTGTTTGTGGTGGGGCAGTCTGAAGACCATGCCTGCGTTGTGTAGGTAGCAATGACTTCAGTATGATTAACAAGTTCCTTAATAAGATGTAAGAGATGTTAACTAAAATGTACATTTCAGCAGGTTACCTCACCTTAAAGTACTGTTGTGACTAATATCATCCATAAACAGTATTTTGTTTTCCATACTGACAAACTACTTAGGTTTTTATGTGGAAGTTGGATTCCTGCAGTGAAAGCGTTCGCTTTATTGTGTGGGACTTTAGAAAAATAAGTTGGGGGTGCGGGGCAGGTGAGAGTCGTTTGAACTGCAGCTTCAGAAGCGGTTGCTTCTGTTGTGCTGGTCATGTTATGGGTTTTTAGCATCTTGTGTTCTTTTTTTGTCCTATCTCCATAAAAGTGACGCTTGTTTTTGTTTCAGGCCGGTGCTGGTTATCGGGGGCTCTTCAGATAGAAACCAGGAGACATTGGGGGCGTTCCAGGAATTCCCTCAGGTGAGTCGCCATAATGTGGCCCCGCCACTGGAGCCTGTTCTGACGCATCTGATGATTATGATACTCTGATATCCCCTCTCCGTCGTGACTATGCCGAGGTTACTGAGCACAGCATTTCATTCTCTGTCTTGCTCATCATCTCTTCTAAGAGAGCCTGAGCGGGAACACGGCATATCCCTTTTTTTTTTGTTGCTACCAAGGGAGCAGCATGCCACTAAAAAAATGGTTGGACAACTACTTTCCACTCTGTCCAGAGTGCCAACCTGTCTATGTAAACAGTAGAGTAGCCCCTCTCCCAAGTGCTCACCATTTGCCTTTCTGGGCGAGGTAACACAGGTTTCTATTGTATCCTTTCCTGGGAGTCGTTTGCACATCTCTCCAGTAGGCAGAAAGCGGTCTCCGATACAGTCAGCTTAGGAAACTTTGGGACGACAAAGTGGCAACTTTGTAAAAGTTACACTCTACAACAAGTTACATTGATTTCAACTTGAGTATCAAGTCATGCTTACTGTAGGAAGCTGTTTGATATCTTACAGTACTATCTTTAGTAGACCTGGTCAGAAGTTAGCAAGGCCGAGGGGTTGACTCGTAACACTGCACTCACCAATGGGGCTACTAACCTTCTTCATGGTAAAAATGACAATAGGAGGTGTTTACAGTGGAAACATGTAAAAGTACATGTTCCACATTATAACATACAGTACCTGGCCTCAGGGCTCGATAAGCCTACCTTAGAGGTGGCATACATATATTAAAAAGGAAGGATTGGGGTTTGGCATAGTTGATTTAGCAGTTTAAACTGCCCTTCCAGTCTGTAGTGGCAGACTGGGAGCCATATTCTGCCTTTGTCATACCCAGGGCGGCACAACCAGTGCTGCAGTCCCTGGGGTGCTCTCTATCTTACTGGGTCTTGGGTACCATATAGTAGGGACTTACAAGTAAGGCAGTGTACACTAATTGGGGATGGCCAATTCAACATACCTTTTGTAATGGATTAGAACACTGGCACTGGGATCTGAAAGAAACAGGTTAGTGTTAGATTCCTTACTTTAGAATATCCCCAGTTGTCAGACTGGATCCGGAATTTTTTTGTCAGCAGTACCCTTGCGCGTCGGCAGACGTCGTCTGCGGCTCCGCGTCCGTCGTCTGCAACGTGTTCGCCGGAATGACGTCGTCGGAGTACTTAGACGCCGCCCTCGCGTGCTGACGTCCGTTCTTCTTTTTTCAACATCAGCAAGCGCAGATCCGGGAAGAGCGTACCCTAGTCAATTTTTGACTAACTTTTTGGCCTAATTTGGCTATTCTTTTTGAGTTGACTTCCACCCCTGGTGCCAGTAGGGATGCCTGGTTTCAAGCCGTGCGATTCCTGTCACCACCTGATTCCTGTGACTGACCCTCACCGCCGGTGTCTCTACTGCCTCGGGGCCGACCTTGACAAGTCGTGCCCCGACTGCCGGGCCTTGACATTGAAGGCTAGGCGGGAGCGGTCCCGCAAGCTCCTCTAGGTCCGGCAATTGGGTCCGGAGCTCACACCGTTCGTCGGGCTCCAAGTCCTCACATTCAGGTAAGTCGAGGCACTCTAAAGAGAAGTCGAAGAAGCGACATCGCTCTTCTGACTACCCTCGCCGGTCGCGTGACTCAGCCGAGGGTGCGGGTGACACCACCCGCCGGAGCCGCAGGCGTTTCATCCGGTCCCATAACCTCCGGTCCCTGGACTGCGTGCGACGCCGGAGGAGATTTGTGGTTTCCTCATTGCCATAAGGACTCACTTCCCTCCGTTGAGGCCTGCCGGTGCGCCTTCTGGTTCGCAGACCAGACTGGGGGTCCTAGCGAGCCGGCCGCTTCAGCCCCGGTGCGGTCGTCGACTTCGGTCCGGACGCCCCAGGCCCCCGTGGGATCCAGGCCTGGATCCCAGTCGACGCCAGTTGACATCACAACTCCTCTGCTGGCACCGACCGCTCTGGTGTCACTCCCGGCGCCGTCTTCGGATGATGCCGTCCCCGGTTTCAGTCCGGGTCCGGCATCGGAGCGGCGCCGCTCGGCTCTGTCTCCGGCATCGGTGGGTGAGCAATTCACCTATGACCCGGCTCTGTCATTTCTGCCTGTTTATCAGGACAAAGATGAAGGGGAGGACTGGGAGGGGTCTGAGGACCCTCTGGCACAACAGTGCCAGTTATCTCAGGACTCGGCAGACGAGCTGGGGGGCGGGGGGGGCAGTGGTCTTGACACATCGCCAGACACTGGCTTCATCTCTCCCTCTTCCGTGGCTACGGAGGAGGGTGCTACTTATGGTGTGGTGTTGCGCAGGGCAGCCAAGACCTTGGCTCTTGAGCTCCCTGATGTGGCCATGAGGACTATTCTCCTCACCGAGGTTCTTTAGCCACCAGTAAGCTCTTCAGAGCCTCTGCTGCCATTTAATGAGACCCTCAGGGACGTTCTGCTGGGCACTTGGTCCAAGCCCTCCACAGTGCCCCCTGTGAATCGGAAGGTGGCCTGACGCCACCGCCCGGCTCCGGGCGACCCCTGCTTTCTGTCCGTACACCCCACCCCGAGAACCTGGTCATCCAGGCCTCTACGTCCCAAACCGCATTCCCGACTGCTCCTCCAGATCGGGAATCCAAAAGGTTTGACCAGTTTAGGAAGAAACTGTTCTCCTCACTTAGACTGGGGTTGCGGTCTATCAACACCACTTGCATTTTGGGCAGTTACACCCACTCCTTGTGGGATAAGGTTGCGGACGTGCTGCCCCAGTGCCCGGAGGAGGCCCAGGCATGGCTCGCCCAAGCTCTTGCTGAGGGGTGGGATGCAGCACTTTACTCCATCCGATGTGGACTTGATACCATGGACTCGCTGGGCAGAGCGATTTCCACGACGGTGGCGATCTGTCGCCCAGCCTGGTAGAGGTCCGCCAATTTTTCGGGGGATGTCCAGTCCACGCTCATGGACATGCCCTTCGATGGCCGTCTCCTTTTTAGCGACAAAGCAGACAGTGCGCTAGAGCGTTTCAAGGACTCCAGGGCTACGGCCAAGTCCTTGGGCCCCTCGGGCCAGCACCAGCAAACTTCTGCTTTTCGTCCCTTTCATGGCCAAGGAAGGGGTGCCACCACACGTTCGTCCAGCCGCAGGCCGCAGAACCAGCCTCAACGCGGTCGCGGACGTGGGAACTGCCGTGGCGGTGCAGTCCACATCCACTCCCGCAGCATCTGCCTCAAAGCCTTCCTAGTCCGAGCTTTCAGGCCCATTCGACACCAGTCGGGGGCAGGGTCCGCCATCACCTTCTCCACTGGCGTACCATCACCTTGGACAGGTGGTTGCTGCAAATCGTCCGAAGGGGCTACTCCCTCCCCTTCGAGGCAACCCCTCCAGCCATGCCACCGCAGTACCACCGCATGTCGGGAGATCACTTGCAACTTCTGCAGGAGGAAGTCACGGCCCTCTTGGCCAAGGGGGCCATTGAGCGCGTTCCTGGGCCAGAAGTAGGACGTGGTTGCTACTCCCACTACTTTCTGGTACCCAAGAAGGGCAAAGGAGGCCTACGCCCTATCTTGGACATTCGGAGCATCAACGACTTCCTCCGGAAGGAGAAGTTCAAGATGCTGACTTTAGCCCAGGTCCTGGCTGCCCTAGACCCTGGAGACTGGATGGTAGCGTTGGACTTGCAGGACGCATATTTCCACATCCCCCACCTGCCGGCCCACCGGCACTACCTGCGATTCACGGTAGGCCATGAGCACTTTCAGTTTACCATGCTCCCCTTCGGCCTCACCAGTGCACCTCGGGTGTTCACGAAAGTGATGGTGGTTGTCGCAGCTCATCTACGCAGATCAGGGCTTCCAGTCTTCCCCTATCTCGATGACTGGTTGCTGAAGGCGGGCTCGCCCCAGACTGTCGTCTCCCACCTCTAGACTACTGCCGATCTCCTGCACTCGCTGGGGTTCTCCATCAATGTGCAGAAGTCACACCTGTGCCCCTCTCAGAAGCTCCTTTTCATCAGAGCAGTTCTGGACTCTGCGCAGTTTCGGGTTTATCCTCCCGAGCAGCGGGTTCGGGATATTCAGGCTCTGATTCTGATCTTTCAGCCTTTATCACGAGTTTCGGTCAGGTTGACGCTGCGGCTCCTGGGGCTGATGGCCTCCTGCATCCTACTGGTACATCACACCAGGTGGCAGATGCGGGCCCAGCAGTGGGAACTGAAGTTTCAGTGGGCACGCCATCAGGGCAACCTGTCCGACCACGTCCTGATCTCAGAGAGCACTGCGAGACAGTTGCAGTGGTGGCTCACGGACCACGATTGGGTCAGAGGCAGATCCCTCTCTCTACCCCAACAGGAGCACAAAGTTGTGACGGACGCAAGCCTCGAGGGCTGGGGGGGCCACATGGGAGAGGCGGAGATCAGAGGCCTCTGGTCTCCGGCGGAGTCCCGGCTCCATATCAACCTTCTGGAGCTGCAGGTGATCCGGCTTGCACTGAAGGCATTCCTTCCCTCTGCCCGGGGAAATGTAGTGCAGGTGTTCACGGACAACACCACCACCATTGGGTACTGCAACAAACAGGGCGGAGTGGGGTCGTGGACCCTTTGTCAGGAGGCTCTGCGCCTCTGGACATGGCTGGAACACCAGGACATCACCCTGGTGGTTCAACACCTGGTAGGTTCCCTGAACGGCAGGGCGGACGAACTCAGCCGCCGGTGCAAGATGGATCACGAATGGCGTCTGAACTCGGACGTGGCACAAGGTCTCTTTCAGCAGTGGGGAGAGCCTTGGTTAGATCTGTTCGCCACCGAAGAGAACGCTCAATGTCATTGTTCTGTGCGTTGGAATTTCCATGGTGGCACTCGCTCGGTGACGCTTTTCGTCGCGAGTGGAGCTGTGGTCTGTTATACGCCTTTCTGCCTATTCCACTTCTGCCCAGAGTGCTGAAGAAGATCAGGCGCGATCGGGCCCAAGTTATCCTTGTGGCTCCGGACTGGGCTCGAAGATGCTGGTATCCCGAGCTACTCAGCATGTCAGTTGAACCCCCGATTCGTCTGCCTCTTCAGGAGGACCTTCTGTCACAGCAATAGGGGGCAGTCCTCTACCCAAACCTGTCCAGTCTCCACCTACATGCGTAGAGATTGAGCGGCGACAGTTGAGGCCATTTGACTTGCCTCCTGAAGTCTGTGATGTGATTCTGGCAGCCAGGCGTTCCTCCACAAAAACGGTATACGCCTGCAGGTGGAACAGATTTGTGGCATGGTGCACAGCAAAGGCTGTGGATCGACTTTTTGCCCCCCTTTCAGAGGTTCTCCTCTTCTTTCTTTCTCTTGCCCAGCAGGGCTCTGCTCTGGGCACTATCAAAGGCTATCTCTCGGCCATTTCATCCTTCTTAAGGCTTCCTGATAAGCCTTCTCTTTTCAAGTCCCCGGTAGTAAATAGATTCTTGAAGGGCATCACACACGTTTCCTCCTGTTCCCTTCATGATACCTCAATCGGACTTGAACCTTGTACTGACTTATCAGATGTGCGCTCCCTTTGTGCCACTTCATAACTGTCCTCTTCGTCTTCTGACTCTTACAACTGCATTCCTAGTTGCCATCACCTCTGCCAGGAGAGTGAGTGAGCTCCAGGCTCTGTCTTCTAAGCCTCCTTTCCTCTCTGTCGATCCGGACAAAGTTTTTCTGAGGACTCGTCCTTCTTTCCTGCCCAAGGTGGTTACCGCCTTTCTGGCAGTCCATCACCTTGCCCACCTTCTTTCCGCCTTAGCATCCCTCGAAAGAGGAAGAGAGGCTCCACCGTCTGGACCCAAAACGTGTGCTCTCATTCTATCTGGACCGCACACGCCAGTTCCAGGTGAACAACCAGCTCTTTGTTGGTTACGTGGGTGCTAAGAAGGGTGGGCGGTGCACAAACGGACCAGCTCTCGGTGGGTCGTTTTGTGCATTAAGGTCTGTTATTCCTTGGCCAAAAAGGAGCCTCCTTTTGGGGCTGAGAGCCCATTCCACTCGGGCCACTACTGCCCTGGGTTGGGGAGTCCCCTTGCAGGACATCTGTCAGGCAGCTACGTGGGCTTTGCTGCGCACGTTTGCTAAGCATTACTGCCTGGACAGCCAAGTCCGGAGAGATGGCTTTTTCGGCCGTTCCGTTCTCCAGGACTTTCTGGTGTGATCTTGGTTCGCAGACCCACCACCGGAGTTGGTATTGCTGGGGTATCTATTCTAAGGTAAGGCATCTAACACTAACCTGTTTCTTTCAGATGCACAAGTTACTTACCTTCGGTAACTATATATCTGTAAGCAACTCTAGTTAGTGTTAGATTCCTTACCGCCCCACCCATCCTCCCCGTTCTGCGAACCGATATCTAGGGTTAAGGTCATCCCTTTCAGGGCCCTAGTTTTATGGCACCAGTGTCGGTTTAGATCATGGCTCTGCGTTCCTGGCGCGGAAAGCTATGTACAGAACTGACGTAAGCGTGCGAGGGCGGTATCTAAGTACTCCGACATCATTATTGCGAACACAACGCAGACGACGGACGCGGAGCCGCAGACAACACCTGCCGACGCGCAAGGGTACTGCTGACGAAAACTTTCCGGGACCAGTCTGATGCCTGGGGATATTCTAAGGTAAGGAATCTAACACTAACTACTGTTTCTTACAGATATATCGTTACCGAAGGTAAGTAACTTGCGCGTCTGGTAACAGTCCTCGTGCACTTTCAGTGTCGAAAAACCTTCAGTATTAGTCCAAAACCTAGGGGTGACCATACAAAAAGAAGCATGAAAGTGTCCATTATAAACAATTCAGACGTAACTGGGACAGTGTTCATTATACAGACCTCACGGGACAGTTTACAGTTCAAAATTAACAATCCTGATATCTCTGGGAGAGTGATAACAATAAACAAAGTAGACTTCCCTGGAGAAGCATTCCCAGTAAACAATACAAATATCACTGGACCAGGGTACTACGCTCTCAAGCAGGTAACAACACCACAAAGATCATCATGAACAATAGAAACAACACTGGGACAGTGTGTCACCTTCTCAAGGTCACGCCACAACACAGCCATTCTTGAAGTTCATAAACAAACAATACAGACAACACTGGGACAATGTGCCACCTTCTCAAGGAGGTTATCGCACATTCATGAAATTCATAACAGACAATACAGAGTTCACTGGGACAGTGTATGACATTTCTTAGGAGGTAACCTCACTGCAGTCATTTACGTAGTCCAAACTAAACGATACAAACATCACCGGGACAGTGTTCATAATAAACTATACAGAAATCACTGGAATAGTGCACCTAATTCATAATAAACAATACAAACATCACGGGAAATACAGACCTAAATGGGACAGTGTTCCTAACCAGCAATATAGGCATCCATGGACAATGTTCATTATGAAGAATAAACAAGTCACTGAGACCGTGTTCATTATAAACAGTAAGGCCCTGCAGAGAGGGAGAGTTCTATGAAATATAATTTTAACAAGCGTTTGCTTCCTTAATTATAAAGAGATTATCCTTTCTCTTCTCTGCAGGTTGAAGCTTGCAGGTTGTACAGCAAGTTTTCTGCCAGACCCAGCAGTTTGGAAGCGATTCCCTACGTCATCGAAAAGGTAATGGCTTCAGACATTTCCTCTGTGAAACAGCAAGGTGGCGACAGTCCCTGCGGACTAAGGGGTGGTCTGTGCACGGTGCAGGTGCTTACCCACCTTCTTATGGTCTGTCTGGGGCGGGATACAGCCAATTTATCTATTTGATAATATTCTGCTGGTGGCAAGATCACAGGCCATGCTTTGGAAGTCTGCGGGTAGCGGGGCATAAGGCTGTGTTCCCTCTGGGTGTCTGCTAGTAGACCAGGTCAGGGCCAGACAGGAAACCTAAACCTGTTGGATATGGCGGGAAGCTGTGCCTAGAATAGGGTCATGGTCGCCCACCTAAAAGCAGCCCCCTCTCCTGCTGACCTCATGGAAAATGCAAGATAAGCCCCATGGCTAGTCTGCCCTGGACATGCTTCCAGTCCTCTATTTTGGGGGCTGGTGATGAGCCCTGTTAAATTTCATGTGTGGGGTCTGGTGTATGGGGCATGTAAGTGCTCCTTATTCCCACAGCTGTGTGGACATTTTAGATCCCTCGTCCATACTTCACAATATCAGCAGTGCTTGGGCTTCGGGCACTGTTTTGAGGCACTTTCCTGACTTAGGATGAAGACTGTTGCTGAGAGACACCCACATTTAGCTGGGCCTTCTGGACCAACCCCACACCAAGATTATTCCAGAGGTGCCGTGGGCTTGGTTCTTCTTCTCCAGGCTAAATCCACCAAGAGTATTGCATTACATTCTAAATCCCCCCCCCCGTGTCTGCACAAGAGCACCCTAATACTGCATGGTTTAACTTCAGTGTACTAGTAGCCCAGGAGGTGGGGGAGGGGGGTCATTTTAAATATCTGGTCATCATCCTTCAAGTAAATCCTATTTTGTTTATCAGCGAGTTACACTGTTGTGTGTGAATGGCTAACACACCCTCACGTGCAGTGTCACATGATGCGTTCACTCACTTGCAATCACAGCCTGACTACCCTGCAGAGCAGTCCTTCACAAACTTGTGCTGACCTAATCCGAGATCTTACAAGACTTAAATGGTGTCTCAGGTTGGAAAAAAAACTGTCCATGAATGCCATTGGACCAAGACCAGATTATTCCATGTTTTAACTGACAAAATATTGAGCTGTGACTGAGAGCGAGAAGGAGAAGCCACCTGACAGTATAAGGTCCTTGTTCATATTTAGCAGGACACACACTTGCACACCTGTTGAGTTCTGTTACCTAGTTTGGCTTTCTCCTGCCAAAAGTCCACTAGCTGAATTGGAGTTAGGCGTTCTTGGAAGGACCATAGATCTCTGCCCCTTGCAGCTAGAGGAGAGCGTTCTGATGTGTCCTGCTTCCAATCACTGCTTCCTGTTAGAAAGATTATGGGTTGAGAAGCCCCTGCACAGGTTTGTGTGAACTGCAGGTGAACGCATTGAACCCCTCCAGCGATGATAAGATGAGTTGCACACCAATTAAGTTGGCTGGTAATGACTCCTAACAGCCACAAACCTAGAGGCAGAACGAAAGACCCCAGCCTCCATGTTATGGGGAGCAAAGATCATGGGAACGAAACATACAGAGTACATGCAGTAGTGATGAAACAATAATGGGGGTGGGGAGGCAGTGTAAATCACTAAGTACAGTCAGCAGAAGCTTGTTGTAAATGTTCCATTATAAGTGGCTCATTCATGTTTGCTTTTTCGTTCCCTCTAGGCGGTGAGATGCAGCCTCTATGGCCGTCCCGGCGCCTCTTATGTTGACATTCCTGGTGACTTTGTGAACGCCGAGGTGAAAAGCAGCCAAGTCAGGTAACAGTGGATGATGGGGGGATGGTGAAGACTTTTGTTTATAGCTTACGAACTGCATCCATTGCCAACCTGGAGCAATGGCAAGCAGCAGAAGTGTGGAGGATGGTAGATGTCTCTCCCTGGCTCCCCACTCCCATCACCGAAGACATCAGGAAGGCACAGTATGTCCATATGTCTGTCAGCAGCAGGATGGAGCGCAATATAGAGTAGGATATTGTGGCCCTGTCTAGCACCTCCAGATAATAGACTGGGCAGGGGCAGAATCAATCACTTTTTTTTTTTTTTTAAATATATTTTTATTGCAGGAATCAGTAAAACAATACAGTAGCGACCAGCATTGTATTATGAACAACATTTACAGAATAAAGCCCACCGACCCCCTTCCATAACGTTTGTATACTGCTAATCAGCCCATATCCCTGGGGTTGGGCGGCAAATACAGTTGGGGTCAGTAGGATGCTGGAGCTGGTCCGGATAACACACTGTCCGTCCTCTGCTTTTCTAAACAAACCCAAAACCCCTAAAATAAACCCCCCCCCTCAAAAGTCCCAATAACTATGAAACCCCCCCTCCCCCCCCCCCCCCCCCCCCCCACCATCAGCGCCAGGGAGCTCATCAACCTAGAATCCACTGCTTGACCCACGGGGAAGGTAATAGTGCTGTCAATGCTAATGTTTAACGGGACTCGGGGCGAGTCACTGCTTCACTTTCGGAGTCGCTAGGGGTACAATGATCCCTGAGGGCCTGCACCAGCGTTTCCCACTCCAACGCGGCCTCCTGCGCCTTCTCACTACCCTGCCTCCAAGCCAGCTGATATCTTAGCGCGCTCTCACCCGCCGCCCATTTCAAAAGCTCACTGTGCCATCTGCTGCCTGCAGGACCAGCTCGTGCCTTCCAGTTCCTGGACACCTCTCGCTTAGCAAGTAGGAGCCCCAGGTCAATAAATTTACTGGAGATTTTATTCCGGGGGGTATGGGGGAACCAGTGCAAGAGCCCTACCGCCACATCGAATGATAAGTGCCTCCCTGTCACCTCCCCCAAAGTTGTCGCCACCTCCTGCCAGTAGGACGTCAGTCCTGGACAGGCCCATAGCATGTGTAGGAGGTCCGCTTCCTGAGCCGGGCACCTAGGGCATTCCGCCGAAGCCGTGGCAAAATAACGCCTGATCTTTACCGGGGTCAGGTATGCTCTATGGAGGACATAGTAGTGGACCAGTTGGAAACGGGCGCTACGTGTACCCTTCCAGGCGCGCCTCACCAGCTGGGACCAGGTCGTCTCCGGGATCTCCCTACCAATGTCTTCTTCCCAGCGGGACTTCAGTGTGGTGAGAGGAACCAACCCCTCGGTAATCAGCCTGCCATAGAGGCAAGTGACCGCCTTCACCGTGCCCGCCGACATCATTACATACTGGCACACCAGAGACAATTGAGGTTCCTCTAGCCCGTTCTGCCAGTGCGCCTGGATCGCTCGCACAATGGCCGAGTGCAGCAGAAAGTCGCCCCGGGGAATCCCAAAGCGGTCAATGAGATCCTGAAAGGACAGGAGCGCTCCGTCCTCGTACAGGTCCCCGACGAGCTGTAAACCGGAATCCTCCCAGTCCGCCAATCGTGACCAATCCCCTCCGTGGGGGAGGGCCGTCAGCATCCCCAACGGTATTTCAGGCGCATATGGCGTCCGTAGGTGGCCTCTGTTGTGAGCCCGATTCCAACATAGTCGGATAGTCCGCTCCTCCATCGACAAGTCCCGTAGGACCAAGCGTTGTCGCAGCGCGATAAAGGAGAGGACGTGCCTGGCCATACCCGTCCCTCTACTATCTTCCGGGCCTCTGAATTCCCTGGCTATCTCCTGGGTATAGGTCTGGAGCTGCGCCGCCAGATAGTACTTCTCGAAGTCCGGCACAGCGAGCCCCCCCTCGTCCTTCGGCCTCATCAGGGTATTAAGGGCCACCCGCCGCCGGCCCGTTCCCCAGAGGAACCCGACCACCATAGAACGCAGGCGACGAAACGTGGCCGGTGGGACCCAGATCGGCAAAGTTCGGAAGTAATACAATAGTCGGGGGAGCGCCACCATTTTGAGTAGGGCGATGCGTCCCGCCACTGAGAGCGGCAGCGTGGCCCAAAAGTCCATGCAGCCTCGGAGTGCTCGCACGCAGCGGGCAATGTTCCCATCCAGGAGGTCGGGCTGGTCGTGGTACACAAATACCCCAAGGTATTTAAAGCAGTCGGGCTCCCATCTGATCTCCGCACGTAGCGCAGGAGTGGAGGTACCCCTACGCATCGGGAAGAGGCAGGTCTTAGACCAATTCACTCGGAGGCCTGAGACCGCTCCGAACTCCGTTAACGCTAATTCCGCTCCCCGCAAAGCGTCGACCGGATCCTCTAGGAAGAGCAACAGGTCGTCCGCATAGAGCGAGACATAATGCGGGCCCGCCGCCGTCCACAAGCCCGTATAGTGGGCTCCCGAGCGAAGATGCATCGCCAGCGGCTCCACCGCTAGTGCAAAAAGAAGCGGGGATAAGGAGCACCCCTGCCGCGTGCCACGCTCCACCGGATATCGCGACGAGATCAAAGGGCCCGATCTAACCCTGGCCGAAGCGGAAGCGTAGAGGACTGCAGTCCATTTAACAAATCCCTCCCCGAGGCCGAATTTCCGTAATACCGTGCATAGGTAGTCCCACTCTAGGCTATCAAAAGCCTTCTCCAGGTCCACCGACAAGACTACCGGGGCCGGGGCATCCACGAATGGTTCCCCAAGCAAGCGGAACAACCTTCGGATGTTCATAGTCGTATTCTGCCGTGGGATGAAACCGGCTTGGTCCTCATGCACTAGGGAACTCATATGTCCCAGCAGCCTCGAGGCCAAGATGCTGCTCAATATTTTGTAGTCCACCGTCAACATTGAAAGGGGACGGTAGGACCCCGGATCAGATGAGTCTCGGCCAGGTTTGAGGAGAGGAACCACCAACGCCTCACACATCGAGCCAGGGAGACGACCCAACCTCTTCGCCTCCCTGTAGACCACCAGTAATCGAGGGGCCAAGAGGTCAGCGTAAGCTGCATAGAACTCCACCGGAAGGCCATCTAGGCCCGGGGTCTTGTTCCTCGCCATCCGTTTGATGGCCCCGCGGATCTCCCCCAAGTCGATATCAGCACCCAGGGTTTCCGCCACTTCCCGTCCCACTGTGCGGAGTTCCAGTGGGCTAAGATAGCTATCAAGCCGGTCTGGGTCACGTGCGGAGCGACTGCGGTATAAACTTTCGTAGTAATGCCGGAAGCAACTAAGAATCTCCGGTTGGGTGTACACCTCGGTCCCATCTGCCCTACGCATATTTGTCGTCGTTTGGGACTGGCGCGTAGGGTTGGCCAACCACGCCAGCAACGCACTCGACCTGTCTCCCTCCGCAATAGACCGGACCGTATAGGCCTTATAATCGAAACAGCGGAGCCGTTCGACCTCCACCGCCACCTTCTCCCTCGCCTCTACCTGTTTGTGTTTGCAATTCCGGGTGTCCGGGGCGGCTAACTTCGAGCTCGCGGAGTGCCCGGTCCGCTGCGTCCAAATCAGCCAGGATAACACGCCGCATGCCCACCTTCTTAGAGATACAGTAGCCCCTCACCACCACCTTAAAAGCGTCCCATTCGAACGCCCTAGTACTCGCGGAGCCGCCGTTGGACGCAAAATACTCCGTGATTCTCTCCCCTAGGTCCGCCTTGAAGACACTGTCCTCGAGGATCTCAGGGCGCATCTTCCAGGTGGGTACTGCCGGCGTCCCGGGGAACCAGCGAATGTCCAGCAGGAGGGGGTTGTGGTCCGAAATGGTCCGCGATAAATACTCTGATCGGACCGCTGCCGAAACTAGTTCGGACGAACCAAGAAAGCCATCTAGCCTGACATGCAGCTCATGAAGGCTCGAGAAGTATGAATAATCTCTGGACGCGGGGTGATGCGCCCTCCAAATGTCCGTCAAACCCCAGCGGGTCTGCCAATCTTGACGACCCTTAGCCGTCCGCCGGATCGGGGAATCGGGGAGCGGGGGATGCGAGCGGTCTATGTCCACATCCACTACGGAGTTAAAGTCTCCCCCCAGCAGGAGGGGCCCGGCAAAAAAGTGGGCCAGCGAGCCCGATAACCTGGAAAGGAAGGCAGTCTGGTCTACATTAGGAGCATACACACAGCAAACGTTCAGGTCCCTCCCTCCTAGAGTGCCTGAGATGGCCACGAAACGCCCCTCTGGGTCCAACACTGTCCTCGTGACCTGGAAGGGGACTCCCGCCCTAATCCATATTAGCGCCCCCCTGGCATAAGCAGAGTACGCCGTGGAAAAGACCTGCCCTCGCCACCTACGCTGAAGCGCCGCCCCTTCCGCCTTGTTCAGATGCGTTTCCTGCAGCAGCGCCATTTGCACTCCCCTACGCACTAAATAAGCATGAACCTTGTGACGCCTGGACATAGTGTGAAGCCCCCTCACGTTCCAAGTAACACACTTCAAGTTAGCAACATCAGCCATTGTCCCAGAGTGTTCTTGCACAGTCTCCCCGTTCGGGTCCCCACAGAGAAAAAGCATCGATCCTCCCAGCGCTGATGGCGGCCATTTTCCCCAACCAGAACCAAACCACCCAAAAACCAACAAGCCCCCCCCCCAACCACCTCAGAACAGGACCCAAACTGCACCATCCAGATCCCATCCAAACCTCGATGTATATCAACCCCAAAACCCCCACTAGTCCTACGGTCGCCACCGTAGGAAGGCCTTATGGGCCAGGTGCGGGCTGGGCGGAGGCAGTGGGCCCTCGTCGCCCAGGCTACCAGGACTATAGCAAGCCCCCCCCGGTGTCAGAACCTTCCGGGGCAAAAGCGGGAGCCCCCCAACCCTCTCTCCTTCGTTGTCAGCAAGAAAGAACGGCAACCGCCTCCCCCCTGCCGGGCCCCCACCCAAAACCAAGGCAGCATACCCCGTTACCCTTGTCCGTCCAGAAGGTCCTCCACCGATTTCGGTGTGATCACCGGTGTATGGGTACTGTCTGCCACTGAATCCTCCGAGTCCGATGGTGCCCCCTGAGCACCCGGGTTTTCTTCCTCCTCCTCGATGACTTCGCCTCTTGCTCCCGACAGTTCCGACAGAGCTTCCAACACTCCCCTCCGCTCCGATGATGTCTCCGTAGTCGAGGGCCCTCCCGTGCGGCCGCGTCGATTTCTGACCCTCTTGGATCGCCTCCTTTGTTCCGGCTCATCCGCCTGATGGGTCGAGGCGCCAAAACCATCTTTCCCTGTCCGATACAGTTCGAGCCAGTCACAGACCTCCTCTGGGGTGTCGAAGAACTGGGTTTTGTCGTCGACAATGACGCGGAGCCGTGCGGGAAATAGGAGTGAATATTGGATGCCCTCACTCCTGAGTTCACGCTTAACCGCCAGGAAGGAGAACCGCTTGCGCTGCGTCTCGTAGGTGTAGTCAGGGAAGATGTTCACCTGACTGTTCGCAACCTGGAACGGGCCATTGTGCCTGGCGGCATTTAGGATCAGGTCTCTGTCCCGAAAATGTAGCAGCCGCGCCACCACCGGCCTTGGGGTACGTCCCTGCTGTGGGGGCCGTGCTGGGACTCTGTGGGCTCGTTCTAGAGTGTAAAAGGAGGACAGACCCTCCGGGACCACCGTGTCTCGGAGCCAGGTCTCCAAGTATCGCACCATATCGCCATTCTCGATTTTTTCCGGCAGGCCCACCACTCGAATGTTATTCCTCCTGTTGCGGCCTTCCGCATCCTCCGCCCTCCGTTCGAGGGTCTCAATTCGGGATAAGGCATCCTTTATCGTCGCAGCCAAGGTTCTCTGCGCCGGTTCTAAAGTTTTCACTGTGCCCTCCACCTCCTTGACCCGGTCTGAGAGTTTACCATGGTCTGCCCTAAGGAGGCCCAGGCCCGTCGCCACCTGAGCAATGTCCTGTTGGAGGGCCGACCGAGTTGCCTCTATCGCCTCCAGTACACGGTCAAATTGTTGCTGCAGTGGTGCGCCACCAGATCTTTTGGGGTCTCCATGCTCTTCCTTGTCCTGGGCTTCAGAGTCCGAGGTGGTCTGGTTGGAACCCTTGGCTCCTTTAGGTTTCCCCATGCTGCCAGGGACTCTCCGTAAGGGTCCCGGAGTAGGCGTCTTCGTGTACAGGTGTCCAGCACGACCTTCTCGGGAGTTCGTTCTCCCGTCGGGTATGGGCGATCTCCTCCTCCAGAGCCTGTGGAGACTCCGCCGCTTCGGCTCACGCCACCGCCACGGCGTCTGGGGGCACCGATGAGGGGGCGGAGACAACCGTCGCCGGGTCGGGCAGGCCCGTTCACCCAGTATAGCTCCGGGGTGAGGGCCACCAACTCCCTCGGTCGATCTGTGGCGCCAGAGTGTCGCGCCTCCCATGTAGTTGGACTGGCCAGGAAATCGTGGCTAGTTGCGGAGTCGCGATGCAAACCACCGCCTGGATCAGAGGGCACCCGCACCCGGTGCCCTCTAGTGCGTGGGCACCCACCCGGTCGTCCAATCGAGTATGAACCCGTTGCAGAAGGTCCGAGCCTGCCAATGTCCAATGTCTAAAACAAGCGAGGATGGTGAAGCCGGGTGCCAGTCGACACCCGCGAGACCTCTTCAACTTCGTAGTTTCGATCAAGGGGACAAAGGAGTCCGGGCGCCATGTTGGGTCGCACTCCGCAACTCCGCAAACTTCGGCGGTTCTTCGTAGCCACCCCCGTCCAAATTCCACCAAGGCCCCCGGCAGGGTGTCGTCGCCTCGCTCAACCGAATGAGGGGTCTGGGGCGCCCCACAGCCTCCGATGTTCAGGATAATCTCGGGCTTAGTCCCGGAGCCGAGCTCTCAGGCGACCATCGCCATCGGCGCCCAAGCCACGCCCCCTCAGGGGCAGAATCAATCACATATCCGGGAAGCCTGAAAGATGTGCCCTCTCCAGTTACTTTGCACCTCTGTGTTCAGTTTGAGCATCAGTAGAGGATTTGAAAAGACTCTTCGGTCAAACCTTTCCTCTTCAGATGTACATTTACAGACACCGTGACCTTCTGGACACAGTGAGGGGTGTTTTAGTAAAGTTTGGCCGTCCAGGCTCTTGGTTCCTTTCTGAGTTTTGTATGCTCTCTCTTCTAGATATTCGGAATGCTGCCTCCCTCCGCCCATCAGCATGGCTGACCCTGCCATGGTGTCACAGGCCACCTCCATCCTAATGAACGCCAGGCGCCCACTCCTCATCGTTGGCAAAGGTACCATCTTAGTTTTACTGATAAAACTATATTGCACACATGATAATGTGTGGAAATCGGGTATTAGTGAATACCATTTGTGCATCACCAAGTAAAGTGGTTTGATTTGTTTCGATCCTATTAAAGTCTTTGTTGCAAACACACTCCAGAATTACACAAAACTGCTTTATTTTTGCATTTCCTGACTGCTAAAGAGTAAATTTCATTTACAGGTTTTTACATTTTGGTATCTGTTACAAAAATGACATCCTACAGCCTTTCCTTTCACACTCCTGTATCTCAGCAATATTGACACATAATTCACCTAAATGTTATTTCTGTGCAAAGTGAGAGGAGTTTGTAAAAACCAATGCCCAAACAAAAGCAGTTCTTTGCCAGAAGGCAGAGCCTGACATTCGACCTCTGCCTTTGAAGCACTACAAATGTGGCAAGAAAAACACTTAAAATTTAAAGTAGTCTTTATTTATTGTTACAGTTTGGGAAACACTTGTTCATTCAGTTGCTTGCCTCCTTTATCTAGTAGTGTTGGCTTATAGTAGGAGACCCACATAGTGTGGAAACAGAGAGCACTGTATGCCCTGCTCCGCTGTAGTTACTCACGCCTGTGCCTTTCTCTTGGGCCTGCCACATGCATGTATTTCAGACAGCACTCTAATCTTGACCACAATTCGACTTGTTCACACCGGATAAGTTCTTGTGTTCCACCTGTAGGGAACCGCCAGGCTTCATTGGTGTAAAATGCACTGCTGCCATTTTCCATGATCCCTAGCTTCATCGTAGACACTTGGTCCACAACCATAAAGTCAAATGTCCAATTGTAATTGTTTGTCTCGAGGTATGGTAGCTGATTGGCCCAGCCCATTTTGCAGTCAAAGTAACTTCTATCCATCATTCACCGAATGCGAAGAGCTGCGGTAGTTGAGTAGGTAGAGCAGCTTCTCCCACTCCTCCGCCCTTATTTTTCATTGACTTGTGTGTTTGTGCTTTGTAAATGCTGGCTTCTGATTCATTATGAGGCTTGTTAGTCCCTCCTTAGAACAGTCATGTTGTCATTCGTAACCTCCCATGGCTACTGGCCCCTTTACTTGGTTGTTACACAGGGCATGTACTATTTCCTTCGTGCACACGTAGCGTCACACAGCTTTGTCTGTGCCTTCTCCTCTCCTCCCCCACCCGCTCTCACATTGCCCGTGCCTTCTCCCCCACCCGGCCCTTTCTACCAATATCTGTGCTGGTATTCTTGGATGTTGAGCATCTCAAGCGCCGGAGCTGCTAAAAGATGGTGCAATATCACCATTTAATGAAATACTGGACCAAAATGAGAGGCCCCAATTGTAAACATCCCCTCTAGGCGTGGCGTATCCACCATTACTGCCCAGTATCTCAGGACAGTGCAAGGTAAGATTAGACGATGGACTGCACATGGAAACAAGGCTGGCACTCACTCATTGTTCTTACTGACTCACTCATTCAAGACCACTTCAAACCATTCTCCTTCAAAGCCACCATTTCATATGCAATTCAGTTTCACATAAACAAGTCGTGTGCAGTATAACTACAGGCAAAAGGGAAACCAAGTCCGCTGTGGAAAAAAAGTTTGAAAATACTTAAACTCAGAAAATACTTAAACTCGCCCATATAATGCCTACTGCCATCTTACCCAACTCCTCACTCAGGCTCCCATACACAAACAACGAGTTGGAAGTGAGCCCATTTCACATAAGCCGTTATGTTACAAAAACAATGTTTTTGGTCGATCTACCGAGCCATGAAAACTGTCATCTCACTGCTCTGTATAACAACAGAAATAATCGATGTGTGTCACTTTTTTGTGTTGGAAAAATGCACATACAACATTCGCTTTGCTATTCTCAAACTACTGCATGTTTCCAAAGAGACGATTTGGGGGGGTTAGAACCAAGGACTTTAAAAGGACCGGTATTGAACAACTTTGTTTCCATCAGTTGACAGGGTGGGCACCAACACTTCTCTGCACGCCTGTCAAAAGGGAGAGCAACAGCACTTCTAAGGCACAAACAGCTATTCTGGGCAAGCGAATACCTGCATGCCTATATTTATATTCCAAGAATTGACAGAACTTAACATGCATTAATCTGCTCTTAAACCACTCTGCTCGATGCACCTCAAAACGCTTCCCTTTCTCTCTAGAATGCTTTGTCTTTAAAACACTGGGTGGCGTGCCTTAATGGCACACCTGTTTTCTGTTTTTTTTTTCCCAGTGGTGAGCCCTAAGTGCAATGGGTCTACGCAAATGAGGGTCCCAAAGCTAACTGTGCTATAGCTAGGAACAAGGCTTTAAGTGGGATGAAAAAACAAAGGGGTCTCTCAGAGGGGCGTGGTGGGTATAATTAAGGGCGTGGCTTAAAAACGCTTAAGCTAAAAATCTGTGCTTAGCATAGCGTCCCACCTGACTGGTATTTTGCTGCTTCTGTCATTGCATCCAGATATATACTACATCAAGCAACATCATACCTACAACAAGCCAGGACTTTTGGCTTTGACAATGGCTGTTAGTGGCATAAGATACTAAAAAGCAACAACTTTGGCTTCGTTCTATATAATATTGAACATGCTTCAGTTCTAAAATGATGAGACTGTGAAAGAACTATAACCAGTCTCTATGAAGTTACCTCAAAGGCAGTGAAGGGTGGCACTGCTGCAGGGGTAAGATTTCTTTTTTCCACCGACGGTGAGGGCAAAAATGGAGAGCCCAATGGGGTCCCGTTTTAGCACCTGCTTTTTAGACCCGGCTCACTTAAAGCCCTGGCTAGGAGTTAAGCCGTGCCTAACTGATGAGCCCAACAAGTCGAGAACATGTCAGTCACTGCTTGAGTGCATGTACTCGGGGGTAGTGTCCTAGCAGTGCGGGCTGGGCTACCCTTCCCTTTTGGTACGGAATCACGACTGATGCGATGTGCTTGGTTTGTAGTGGTACAGTGAGCCAGGAATGCAGCCCAGTGTCTGGGACTGATCAAGATTTTCAACCATCGAGGGGGCGTGGCTTGGACGCCGAGGAAGCTGGCGGTTTAGAGCGTCTCTCCTCCCGTCACGAGCTTCTTCATCCGGATTTGGAACGCTTTTCTGAGTCTGCAGCTTGGATGTGACCGAAGAATCAAGCACCGGATCACTCCCTGACTGCGATGAGCTGTCCTGCGTGACCGTAGCTGCAGCGGATCGAGAGCTGCGCCGAGCGAGGCTCCGGACGTTCATGGCGGCAGCGCGAACAGAGGAGAAGGAACGGGGCACGAAGTAATCTCCAGCGTAGCGTAGCGGTGAATCTGCCATCACGAGGGGGACTGAAGTAGGTGGAAAGCGTATACAAATAAATGCACACCTGAGCGGAAAGACGTGGATACTGATCGCGTGAGTAAAGTGCGATCGGCCATGTCGGGGCTTCCTCCGCCTTAACCAAGATGGCGGCCGCTACTCGGTAATGCCTTAAAGTCCGAGGCAAAGTGACTCTCCACACTGACTCTGCCCAAGTTAGCCTGATTTTAACGCCAGGCAAGCGATGCTGACAACTGCTCTAACGTTTGGGGAGGAAAATAGGCACATATTTCTAATCTGGCCATGGGAGATTAATGTTGCTACGCTGTGTGCCTGGAGTGCCTGTCATTAGATCACAATGAGTTCCCCAATGACGCAATGAATGATCTATCCACAATGACTGCCAATCTGCTCATGAGGGCTTGAAGCTGCTGCGCTGAGCGCCTGGATTGCCTGACATCAAACCACAGTGGGCTCCCTAATATACCAGTGATATCCCCAAATGATAGCAAGTGCCTGGAACACAGTTTTCTTCCTATTGCACAGCAATCTATATACGGTGATCTCTCAAACGACAGTGATCTCTTCACAGTGATCTTTTCCAATGTCACTACACGCACCACGTGCACATACTGAATGAATGCATGAGACGCCCTGTACTTCAGATCCCATTTATGAAGTGTTATTGCTACCAGTTAACTGAGATCTAGCTGGCCACTCTCTTGTATAGACTTGTGCTGTATAATCTACCCCACGTGATTGCCGAAGGGGGGCTTTCAGGGCACCGTTCAAGGATCTAAGCAATTCAGAAAAGGATCTAGCAGTCACGATGGATACCAAAGACCAGGGTACCCTTAAAAGACTTAAATCAGATCACTCGAACCCAGGATCGCCAAATAAACCAAAGAAAGTTACTCCGGACGCACTTGATATGATATTGAATAGGCTAGATGAAGTGAAGGACCTAGCCAAGGTCACTAAAGAGGAAGTGGTGGCAATCCGTCAAGATATCCGAGACACTAATGCGCTTAACAGAAACAGAATCCTGGATCAGTGGCCTGGAAGACATAGAGGTTGAAACTTCGGCGGCTCTGAAACACCTACGCATCTCTTCTGACCAGACAACTAGACGATTGGCCGAGTTGGAAGACAGGAATAGGAGAGGGAACCTTCGCATTTTTGGGATTCCGGAAGGGTCCGAAGATTCGGAAGGATCATGTACTCGGTTCTTGGAATCTTGGTTTACTAAAGCCACGAACCTGACTTTTACCAACCCTCTTGAATTTGATAGAGCACATAGAGTGCCAGGAAGAATCACTAAGACGCAGAAAGGACCAAAGCCCATCGTATGTAAGCCGTTACGCTACCAAGATGTGGAGCAAATCCTTGCCTTCGTGCGGAAGCACAATCATATCCTGTGGAAGGACTCCAAGGTCTATATTTCTCAAGACTACAGTAAGGCGACCGTAGAAATAAGGAAGGCCTTCCTTGCCCTACGACCACAACTGTCTTTGAAGGGATATCAATTTGGTTTTGTGGGCCCGGCGAGGTACAGGGTGACAATACGTGGGTCGTCTCACTACTTCACGGATCCTATGAAGTTAAAACGCATGCTTGAGGATTTGGAAGAACGAGATATGGAACGCGACATGGAAACCAATAACCCAGACAGTCTGGCGGCTTCAGCTTCAGGATACAAATGATCACATCTGGGCGTTGGTGCTTTCATCAGGCTATCTCTACCCTGATAGATCTACAGGCCTAGTGGGCTTGTCAATTACAGGGTAATTACAGGGTAAGATGTCAAGTTTACAGACGCCTTCTGACACTGGAAGCTCTATTGTGAGTTGTAATGTGGCGTAAGGGTTCGAACTAAAGTCCTGAAAGTTTCTTTACTTTCCTTTTCTCGTTTTGATCTGGCATCGATCTGCTGTTATTGATCTAAACTCTTTGACTTGAGCTGACTCGCCTTGTTTGATTATTACTGATGCGGGTGCCGGAGAGTTGTTACTCGTAATGATCTGACTGTGTCCATACTCCGGCACACCGGCAGGGTACTTCGGAGTTGGTCGGATCTCACACCGGCCATGCTGAGACTCTTTGACTAAGTGAATGCTCACTGGCAATTTATTGCTTTTGCTTAGGCTACTTATCATTAATGAATAGGCCTAGAGTCTACTAGCCCTTAAGGGCCCTTGATGAAGGATATGAAGCTATAATACCTTCAAATGGTCCGTTTTGTACTTTATATTGCTTCTACTTACCGTTCTATAGTTATAATCTAGTGGGTATTCTGGATTATTTCTGGCTAACAAGAATGTACCTTGGAAGTGCTTTACTGGTTCCATGTTGGTTCTGCCACACCATTTCAATGTTCCACTGCTTACGTAATGTTTATATGCATTATATGCATTATGCATTGTGCATAGCTGTTCCAATGTTTATACAAGACTAGTTTAGACGGGAGGGTTACTGCGGTTTTCCTCACGTCGCCATGCTTCTGTACTACAGTTGGGGAGGGCGGGGTGGGGGGATGTGGGGGAGAGGGGGGGATGTGTGTTGTGTGTTATGGTTTGCATTTTTTCTTTCTCTTCTCATTCCTCTTCTCTTTTCTTTGCTATTCCTTTCTCTTCTAGTCTATCCCTTTTCTCTTGACTGGACAAGTTGTATCATGCACGTGTTGTATCTGTATACCCACACTCAGACCGTTCGTGTCCTATCTCTGGGCGCCCAAGCGTCTGCTCATGGCTTTTGTCCATCTTGCAACATATGGGTCAAAACAGGGTGCTCCTCACATAAAGCGCCGCGTAGCACGTTTCTTCTTGGGTCTCATAAAGCAATCATGATGCATGCACTAGTATAAATGTCACATCCAACGCTCTCCACTCCGCTTGGGACAACCTCACTTGACCAACTGAAGATTCTGTCTATGAATGTTAAAGGTTTGAATCAACCCGTAAAAAAACAGAAAATATTAGACTATGTGCTCAGGCAGAAGGGGGACATTGTTCTGTTGCAAGAGACCAAACTAGACGTTAAACAGTTCTATACTCAGCGCAACAAGTTTTACTCGGAGGTTGTAGGGTCTAGTGCACTTGGTAAAAAGAATGGGGTTCTGATATTATTATCAAAAAGATCCAAGGTAGAATTATTGTCTTCCTCATCAGACGAAAAGGGGCGCTGGGTCACAGTAAAGCTTGCCAGGGACAACACGGAATTCTTTGTCACTAATATATACGCACCTAACACTAATGACTTAGAATTTTGGCAGGACTTAGTCAAGCAGATTGCAACGATACCTGATACAGCGGTACATATACTTGGGGGTGATTTTAATCTTCCATTTGACCCTGCCTTAGACAGAGATTCGAAGTGTGTGTTTAAACCGAACAAATCACATAATGCTTTCATCAAATTATGTCAACGTTTCAATTTGATTGATACGTGGAGAGTACAAAACCCTACTGACAGGGATTACACATTTTACTCTTCTCCTCATGATTCGTACTCCCGCATTGACTACATTTTCATTCCACAAAATGGCGTTGCAAGAATAGAGGATACATCAATTGAACCGAGAGTGCTGTCAGACCACTCATGCATATCTCTATCCATCAGTAACATTAAACCGTCCCCTAAACAAACGTCGTGGAGACTCAATGAGGAAATCTTACACAAAGAACAAAATAAAACTGACATTCAAACAGCTATTCGGTCATATTTGGAGATTAACAGGAGAGGGGACACCTCAGATCTAGTGCGATGGGAGGCTTTGAAAAGTACCATAAGGGGGGTGTGCATCAAAATCCGTTCAGCAATGAACAGAGATTGCAATGCAAAGTTGGAAGAGTTAGAGGCAGAGATAGCTAATCTGGAAAACAAACACCAAATGACAAGGGATCGGGAGACACTCAATACCATGACTAACAGAAAATACGAATATAACGAGCTGGTGAGCGAAAGGGCGGGAGTGTGGCTGGACAGAAGGCGAAGATTTAAGCTCTGTGAATCTAACAAGGCCGGTAAAAGCCTGGCAGCATACTTAAAATTCAAGGTGCAGAAAAATACTATTAATGTAATAAGAGATTCTGCGGGAGTAGGCCACTCGGACCCCCAAAAAATAACTGAGGTCTTTAAAGACTTCTATGAGGACTTGTATGCTAAAAATGAATTGGTTGCTGAGGACAAAATTCAGGGGTATCTGCAGGAATGTGAACTGCCAAAGCTAGGGCCGGAAGAACAACACAGTCTTAATGAGCCGATCTCGGCCACTGAGGTGGAAAAAGCAATCAAGGGGTTGAAATGTGGGAAAGCACTGGGCCCTGATGGCTTTACGGCTAAATTTTATAAAAGCTTTGCAACAGATTTAGTTAAACCTCTTCTGAACCTCTTCCTCGAATTCACGGAGTCAGGGGAAGTGAGGGGCACATTAGCAGAAGTGACTATCGCAGTTCTGCCAAAAGATGGCAAAGACACGTCGTTACCAAAAAATTATAGGCCGATTTCCCTGATTAATCTAGATTGTAAGTTGCTAGCCATGATTTTTTCAGCCCGCTTACAAAAAGTCCTTCCTACCCTCGTACACCCATCTCAAGCGGGTTTCTTAAAACATAGACTGTCTAGTGATAACACCAGAGTACTAGCCCACGCCCTAGAAAAAGCAAAACTTCTGAATACTCCCACGGTAGCTGTCACACTAGACGCTGAAAAAGCCTTCGACAAGGTAGATTGGACCTTCCTTGAGGCAGTTTTACACAACTTTAATCTAGGGAAGACATTTACTAAACTTGTAATGGCTCTGTATGCCGGCCCTACTGCTAAGGTCAGAGCGGGTGGCTCCTTCTCTTCTTCTTTCTGCTTAAAACAGGGAACAAGGCAAGGATGCCCACTATCACCATCTCTGTTCTTACTAGCGATAGAACCTTTTCTGTGGCATATTCGAAATAATGAAGCCATTGCTGGTGTTCCGTT
This sequence comes from Lissotriton vulgaris, assembly GCF_964263255.1. Classification (NCBI taxonomy): domain Eukaryota; kingdom Metazoa; phylum Chordata; class Amphibia; order Caudata; family Salamandridae; genus Lissotriton; species Lissotriton vulgaris. The sequence continues at coordinate 1,105,582,450 of NC_141698.1, forward strand.
TGATGACTGTACTGTAAAATTAACTGCATACGCCGACGATGTGCTGATTCTGACGGAGAAAGCTGATGAGGCTATCCCGGCCTTAATTAACACAATTGATGGGTTCTCTAGAGTTTCAGGGTACAAGCTGAATAAGGACAAAACAGAAGTCAAGCTACTAAACAACATCGGGGGTAAAGAAATACTGGGCTCATCTGGCCTCACCTGGCAGCCAAAAGCTTTTAAATATTTGGGCTTAGATTTTGAGAGACTTAATAACGACTCTGAAATTGAATGAAGACTTAACGTTAAAAAAGATATCTACGCTGTTAGATAGCTGGTCACCCAAATTTTGTCCTGGTGGGGTAGGGTTGAGACTCTTAAAATGAAGTGCACACCTCTAGTTAACTACCTGGCTTGCATGCTCCCCATGACTTTCTCGGACGAATTCATCAAGAAAGTGGACAGGTTGTTTGGAGAGTTCCTGTGGCGAGGGAAAAAAGCCAGGATATCACTAAAAAAGTTGCAATTGGCAAAAGAAAAGGGCGGCCTGGGCCTGCCTTCGTTCAGGAACTACCAGACGGCCTTCCTCTGTAAGCAGGGGGCCCTTTGGCTGGTTGACTCTACGTCCTATACTCCAGTGTGGCTATCTATCGAGCGGTCGTTAATGGCACATGCACCCCTTTCAGCTCTCCTCAGCATGGACTTGGCCCATGTACCCCACTCCAAATACATTCTACTAAATACCAGAAGAGCACTCCTCAGGCTTGACCAGTCCCATTAAAACTGCTTCGGTGATTAAGAAATCTACCCTACTCTCATTATGGTATAACCCTATGTTTTGGATAGAGGGAAAGACCCTTTACTGGGAATTGTGGGCTACACGGGGTATCCATATAGTGAATGACCTTTATGAAAATGGTAGGCCCCTACCCTTTTCGACATTACAAGAGAAATTTAATTTGCCACCCATAGAATTCTACCAATTCTTGAAACTGAAAGCCGCTATCTCGAAGTGTACCCTCACTACAGACTTACCCTGGTTGATGACCCGTCTCCGACTATTGTACCATGCTCACCATTTTGTATCTAGAATATATAAACTGCTCCTCCCCCTGCCCAAGAAACCACATAAGTTAACGGAAAGCAAGTGGGAGTCGGAGCCTAACTCGACAGGTATAACGATGGATTGGGAGGTAATACACAACACTGCATTAACAAATAAGATATCCCCGATTCTATGTCAAACGAAATACATGTTGGTGAACAGAGTGTTCTGGACCCCTCAGAAATTGTTTAAATGTAAACTGAGGGATACGCCTAACTGCTGGAACTGCCAGGAAGCACCTGGAGACTTGGCACACATGCTTTATGATTGTCCCCTATTAAGATCATTTTGGAAAAAAATATTTGTATATATTCATCAGGTATTCGGAATCACACCTGTGCAGGAATTTGTAGATGTCATCTTGGGCCCTTAGGAACACAATTACCGGACATCCATGACAGACAATTGCTTGATATCATGTTGACACTGGCGTGCAAGGTCATCCTATATAAATGGAAACATTTTACTGAAGTCAACTTTAAAATGTGGCTGGAATGGCTTTCCTTCTTGAGGGGCGGACAATCCGGCGCTACAGTCAGCCACTTGGAAGCCTTCGAACAACAAATTGTGGTCCTCCCTAGATGCGTCATCCTCCCACTTTGAGCCCCCATGATGCACACCTCAACGGACTGCCTGTCTATATAGAATTTAGTGTGTTTTAATGTGTATGCTTCACTGTGTACTTACTGTCGCCTGCACCGCGACCCAGGTTTCTGTAAACCGATTGCTATTGATTTATGGATACATCTGTCCTCTCTCTCTCTTCTTTCTCTTTTTTCCTCTTTTTCTCTCTCCCCCTTTTCTTCTTTCTTTGATTTTGATTATTGGAAGTGTCATTGTGCCAACATTATATCCATCTGTACTTTGGAAGATTTATTGTATTGTCTTTATTTTCAATTTTATCTTCAATAAAAAAGATTTGAATAAAAAAAAAAAAAGATTTTCAACCATCACTTCTCTGCTTTTCTCTCTCACCTGCTGGAAGGGACAGCACGCGCCGTTCACGCGCACAGGCACTGCCATAGACTGGCCCTTTACTTCGGTTGTTACACGCAATGCCTTATTTAGACTGTAGCAATTGCAAAAACAAGTGATGGACTGAATGTGGATCAATGTCACACACTCCCCCAGTCCAAAGATCTGGGCCCAAATCCATCGTTTTTTTGCACTCCACACCACCCTGGGTTAGACAATGGCGATATGCAAATCAGCTCTGACCCTGTTGCCCCATGGGAACAGTCCAGTCCGAACTACAAAAGCCATGTCCTTCCCAGAACGGAATCAAGCATCCGAGGACCGGACCGGTTTCGAGGTAACACCTCTCATCAGCCCGGCTAGCTTGACTCCAAGTGGTGTGGAGTGCCTGGGACCCACGTCTGGGCATCCCCAGCGCACTTAGGGCGGCAATTGCAAAAACAACAAGTGATGGACTGAATGTGGATCAATGTCACACACTCCCCCAGTCAAAAGATCTGGGCCCAAATCCATCGTTTTTTTGCACTCCACACCACCCTGGGTTAGACAATGGCGATATGCAAATCAGCTCTGACCCTGTTGCCCCATGGGAACAGTCCAGTCCGAACTACAAAAGCCATGTCCTTCCCAGAACGGAATCAAGCATCCGAGGACCGGACCGGTTTCGAGGTAACACCTCTCATCAGCCCGGCTAGCTTGACTCCAAGTGGTGTGGAGTGCCTGGGACCCACGTCTGGGCATCCCCAGCGCACTTAGGGCGGCAATTGCAAAAACAACAAGTGATGGACTGAATGTGGATCAATGTCACACACTCCCCCAGTCAAAAGATCTGGGCCCAAATCCATCGTTTTTTTGCACTCCACACCACTCTGGGTTAGACAATGGCGATATGGCTTTTGTAGTTTGGACTGGACTGTTCCCATGGGGCACAGGGTCAGAGCTGATTTGCATATCGCCATTGTCTAACCCAGGGTGGTGTGGAGTGCAAAAAAACGATGGATTAGGACCCAGATCTTTTGACTGGGTTGAATGTGTGACATTGATCCTCATTCGGTCCATCACCTGTTGTTTTTGCAATTCCGCTATAAGTGTACTGGGGATGCCCAGACGTGGGTCCCAGGCACTCCACACCACTGGAGTCAAGCTAGCCGGGCTGATGAGAGGTGTTACCTCGAAACCGGTCCGGTCCTCGGATGCTTGATTCCGTTCTGGGAAGGACATGGCTTTTGTAGTTCGGACTGGACTGTTCCCATGGGGCACAGGGTCAGAGCTGATTTGCATATCGCCATTGTCTAACCCAGGGTGGTGTGGAGTGCAAAAAAACGATGGATTAGGACCCAGATCTTTTGACTGGGTTGAATGTGTGACATTGATCCTCATTCGGTCCATCACCTGTTGTTTTTGCAATTCCGCTATAAGTGTACTGGGGATGCCCAGACGTGGGTCCCAGGCACTCCACACCACTGGAGTCAAGCTAGCCGGGCTGATGAGAGGTGTTACCTCGAAACCGGTCCGGTCCTCGGATGCTTGATTCCGTTCTGGGAAGGACATGGCTTTTGTAGTTCGGACTGGACTGTTCCCATGGGGCACAGGGTCAGAGCTGATTTGCATATCGCCATTGTCTAACCCAGGGTGGTGTGGAGTGCAAAAAAACGATGGATTAGGACCCAGATCTTTTGACTGGGTTGAATGTGTGACATTGATCCTCATTCGGTCCATCATCTGTTGTTTTTGCAATTCCGCTATAAGTGTACTGGGGATGCCCAGACGTGGGTCCCAGGCACTCCACACCACTGGAGTCAAGCTAGCCGGGCTGATGAGAGGTGTTACCTCGAAACCGGTCCGGTCCTCGGATGCTTGATTCCGTTCTGGGAAGGACATGGCTTTTGTAGTTCGGACTGGACTGTTCCCATGGGGCACAGGGTCAGAGCTGATTTGCATATCGCCATTGTCTAACCCAGGGTGGTGTGGAGTGCAAAAAAACGATGGATTAGGACCCAGATCTTTTGACTGGGTTGAATGTGTGACATTGATCCTCATTCGGTCCATCACCTGTTGTTTTTGCAATTCCGCTATAAGTGTACTGGGGATGCCCAGACGTGGGTCCCAGGCACTCCACACCACTGGAGTCAAGCTAGCCGGGCTGATGAGAGGTGTTACCTCGAAACCGGTCCGGTCCTCGGATGCTTGATTCCGTTCTGGGAAGGACATGGCTTTTGTAGTTCGGACTGGACTGTTCCCATGGGGCACAGGGTCAGAGCTGATTTGCATATCGCCATTGTCTAACCCAGGGTGGTGTGGAGTGCAAAAAAACGATGGATTAGGACCCAGATCTTTTGACTGGGTTGAATGTGTGACATTGATCCTCATTCGGTCCATCACCTGTTGTTTTTGCAATTCCGCTATAAGTGTACTGGGGATGCCCAGACGTGGGTCCCAGGCACTCCACACCACTGGAGTCAAGCTAGCCGGGCTGATGAGAGGTGTTACCTCGAAACCGGTCCGGTCCTCGGATGCTTGATTCCGTTCTGGGAAGGACATGGCTTTTGTAGTTCGGACTGGACTGTTCCCATGGGGCACAGGGTCAGAGCTGATTTGCATATCGCCATTGTCTAACCCAGGGTGGTGTGGAGTGCAAAAAAACGATGGATTAGGACCCAGATCTTTTGACTGGGTTGAATGTGTGACATTGATCCTCATTCGGTCCATCACCTGTTGTTTTTGCAATTCCGCTATAAGTGTACTGGGGATGCCCAGACGTGGGTCCCAGGCACTCCACACCACTGGAGTCAAGCTAGCCGGGCTGATGAGAGGTGTTACCTCGAAACCGGTCCGGTCCTCGGATGCTTGATTCCGTTCTGGGAAGGACATGGCTTTTGTAGTTCGGACTGGACTGTTCCCATGGGGCACAGGGTCAGAGCTGATTTGCATATCGCTATTGTCTAACCCAGGGTGGTGTGGAGTGCAAAAAAACGATGGATTAGGACCCAGATCTTTTGACTGGGTTGAATGTGTGACATTGATCCTCATTCGGTCCATCACCTGTTGTTTTTGCAATTCCGCTATAAGTGTACTGGGGATGCCCAGACGTGGGTCCCAGGCACTCCACACCACTGGAGTCAAGCTAGCCGGGCTGATGAGAGGTGTTACCTCGAAACCGGTCCGGTCCTCGGATGCTTGATTCCGTTCTGGGAAGGACATGGCTTTTGTAGTTCGGACTGGACTGTTCCCATGGGGCACAGGGTCAGAGCTGATTTGCATATCGCCATTGTCTAACCCAGGGTGGTGTGGAGTGCAAAAAAACGATGGATTAGGACCCAGATCTTTTGACTGGGCTGAATGTGTGACATTGATCCTCATTCGGTCCATCACCTGTTGTTTTTGCAATTCCGCTATAAGTGTACTGGGGATGCCCAGACGTGGGTCCCAGGCACTCCACACCACTGGAGTCAAGCTAGCCGGGCTGATGAGAGGTGTTACCTCGAAACCGGTCCGGTCCTCGGATGCTTGATTCCGTTCTGGGAAGGACATGGCTTTTGTAGTTCGGACTGGACTGTTCCCATGGGGCACAGGGTCAGAGCTGATTTGCATATCGCCATTGTCTAACCCAGGGTGGTGTGGAGTGCAAAAAAACGATGGATTAGGACCCAGATCTTTTGACTGGGTTGAATGTGTGACATTGATCCTCATTCGGTCCATCACCTGTTGTTTTTGCAATTCCGCTATAAGTGTACTGGGGATGCCCAGACGTGGGTCCCAGGCACTCCACACCACTGGAGTCAAGCTAGCCGGGCTGATGAGAGGTGTTACCTCGAAACCGGTCCGGTCCTCGGATGCTTGATTCCGTTCTGGGAAGGACATGGCTTTTGTAGTTCGGACTGGACTGTTCCCATGGGGCACAGGGTCAGAGCTGATTTGCATATCGCCATTGTCTAACCCAGGGTGGTGTGGAGTGCAAAAAAACGATGGATTAGGACCCAGATCTTTTGACTGGGTTGAATGTGTGACATTGATCCTCATTCGGTCCATCACCTGTTGTTTTTGCAATTCCGCTATAAGTGTACTGGGGATGCCCAGACGTGGGTCCCAGGCACTCCACACCACTGGAGTCAAGCTAGCCGGGCTGATGAGAGGTGTTACCTCGAAACCGGTCCGGTCCTCGGATGCTTGATTCCGTTCTGGGAAGGACATGGCTTTTGTAGTTCGGACTGGACTGTTCCCATGGGGCACAGGGTCAGAGCTGATTTGCATATCGCCATTGTCTAACCCAGGGTGGTGTGGAGTGCAAAAAAACGATGGATTAGGACCCAGATCTTTTGACTGGGTTGAATGTGTGACATTGATCCTCATTCGGTCCATCACCTGTTGTTTTTGCAATTCCGCTATAAGTGTACTGGGGATGCCCAGACGTGGGTCCCAGGCACTCCACACCACTGGAGTCAAGCTAGCCGGGCTGATGAGAGGTGTTACCTCGAAACCGGTCCGGTCCTCGGATGCTTGATTCCGTTCTGGGAAGGACATGGCTTTTGTAGTTCGGACTGGACTGTTCCCATGGGGCACAGGGTCAGAGCTGATTTGCATATCGCCATTGTCTAACCCAGGGTGGTGTGGAGTGCAAAAAAACGATCGATTAGGACCCAGATCTTTTGACTGGGTTGAATGTGTGACATTGATCCTCATTCCGTCCATCACCTGTTGTTTTTGTTTTTCTTATTTAGACTGTAAGCACTATTTTCTTTCATGCGTTTCTCCTACTGCAGGCACAACTTGCTTTCCTGCACCATTCAGCGCGCCATGCGCACTTTCACTTTCTAAGCAGCCCAAGACAATGGCGGCCGCTTCTTTGAAATTAAATAGGTCTCTCATTTTCAAGAGTATGAGATATTGGCATTGTAAATGGCAATGCCTTTTATTTGTGTGTTAATTATGAAAACAGATAAATAAAAGGCGTTGTCATTTACAATGCCAATAGCTTAAACTCACGCAAATGCGATTTGCATTGCAAATGCTTGTTTTTAATGTCTAGTTTAACGGTGAGAATCTTTCAGTGCTGGCGTTCTGTGATGTTGTATATTTAAATTGATATCCAATCTTCCTCGAAGTGGGTTGGTGTCTGCTGGTATGGTGACGACTTGATATTTATTGCCTGTGCTCACAAGTGGCTCCCAATGTAGGGCGCGATAACATTCAAAATAACGTGCTCGAAGGCCTTGTGGCAGGAAGGCCATGTTGCTACTGATATAGTTTCCCAGAGCACCCCAAATAGGGGCGTCAGTAGCTGCCAATCAAAGTTCAAACATGGGAGCAGTCCCCCACTTTGTACTCCTTGTCCCTTAACCTGAAAATGCAGCCCGACCACCGGCTTTTGAGGCAGTATTGGAAACTTCTGCATTCAAACAAAGCTGTTTACATTCGGATCCGTTAGTGCTGACAGCAGGCTGAGCCCCCTGAAGACATCAGACTGGCCCCTGCCCTACACTGCCCCTAAATGGTTTAAGCTGGAATGGCCACTATTCTTTCCTGTCCACACAATCCACTTAATAGTCTCTAAACGTAGTACTTTTTAGATCGAGCCGCAAACAAATGCATTCATTGCAGAGTGCCGCCTGTAACATGAATCGCACAAGTTCTAATCCAAGAGGGCCCACTCGGCCTTTCATACTTTTGAGGTTGATAAAATGAGTACCATCGAGTTGGTTAATACTTCATACATGTTATCTGTGCCTGGAGGCAAATCATAGCATGTGCTATATAAGCATACTTGTATGTCAAAGGTGCAGCGAAGTAGCTCCTTGAAGATAGTAGCTTGGCACTACTTAAAGCAAATAAAGTAATGAAGGAATGAAAATCTCTGGTTTGGCAGAAGTCCACATTCAGCTAGAAACTGTATTCAGAAAGTTAATAATAAAGATAATAGTATTGACCGTTTAATAGTAATGGATTGCCATGTTTGTGTCAGTCTAAACCCCTGGTAATTATTCTCAGTACATTCCATTCAATAGTTTTTCAGCTTGTTGATGCCATTGCATTGATGGATGAAGTTATAATCCGATCTAGTTCAGCCCTGCCCATGGCACCGACAAAACCTTTCAGTCTGAGGCAGCAGAGAGACAAAGAAGTGACACTGGTTCGGTGCCTAGGAGCTATCATGAACCAAGTTATTATGTTTGATGTTCATGTTTGTTGCACATGTATACAGCTGTTATTTCATTACATGGCATGACCATCTATGACCCAAGTTCTTGCTCTGTCATTCCAGGTGCTGCCTATTCCAGAGCCGAACAAAGTATCCGGAGGCTGGTAGAGCAGACTGGGCTCCCGTTCCTGCCCACCCCAATGGGCAAAGGCGTTGTTCCCGATAACCACCCCCTCTGTGTGTCTGCCGCCAGGTCCAGGTGAGAGCCAGCCCGGCAGAGCTTCTCCCCCTCTGCTTGTCTGCCGTCAGGTCCAGGTGAGAGCCAGCCCGGCAGAGCTTCTCCCCCTCTGTGTGTTTGCCGCCTGGTCCAGGTGAGAGCCAGCCCTGGCAGAGCTTCTCCCCCTCTTCGTGTTATGTTATCATCATTTGCTATAGCGCTCGACTCAAACGCGGGGGCATCTCGGCGCTGTATCAGATCCTAACAGGTGGTGCGTACCATATGGATTCAGAATAGGTATGCTTTTAGTGATTTCCTACATTTACAGTATGTGAGGGTGGATCGCAGGGTCAGTGGAAGTTTGTTCCAGTACCTTGGAGCGAGATATGAGCAGGCTTTGCCCCCATGCATGTTTGGCGGTTACGACGTACACACAGTAAGGCTTTGTCGCTGGACCTGAGAGTGCGACTCGGGGCATAGGCCTTTAACTTTTTTTGAAGATACAACGGACCTTTGCCTTTTAAGGCATTATACGTGAGGCAACAGATCTTAAAATGGGAACGTTTCTTCACTGGGAGCCAGTGCAATTCCTTCAAGAGGGGAGCTGAGGGAGTTCCAGAAGGGTGGTTCAGAATAAGCCTGGCCCACGTGTTCTGGACCACCTGGAGTTTGGAGAGCAGTGATTCACTAGCTTCTGCTAGGAGAGCATTTCCATAATCCAGTCTACTTATCACCATGGCCTGGACCAGTGTTCTACGAACTGTCCTGGGGAGGAAGGGCAAGATTTTGCGCAATAGGCGCAGACTGTAGTAGCAAGTGCTCGTAGTTGCAGCGATCTGATCTTTCATCGTAAGCGCTTGATCTAGTTTTATCCCCAAATTCTTTACGTGTCTGCTGCGAGGTCCAGGTGAGAGCCAGCCTAGCAGAGCTTCTCCCCCTCAGACTGCGGTGTGGCCCTGTGCCTACTCTGGCGCAGACTGCGGTGTGGCCCTGTGCCTACTCTGGTGCTGGCGGAGGTGTGGGCTGTGCCTACTCTGGCGCAGACGGAGGTGTGGCCCTGTGCCTACTCTGGTGCACATGGAGCTTGGCCCTGTGCCTACTCTGGCGCAGACTGAGGTGTGGCCCTGTGCCTACTCTGGCACAATCTGAGGTGTGGCCCTGTGCCTACTCTGGCGCAGACTGAGGTGTGGCCATGTGCCTACGGTGGCACAGACTGAGGTGTGGCCCTGTGCCTACTCTGGCGCAGACTGAGGTGTGGCCCTGTGCCTACTCTGGCACCGACTGAGGTGTGGCCCTGTGCCTACTCTGGTGCACATGGAGCTTGGCCATGTGCCTACTCTGGTGCACATGGAGGTGTGGCCCTGTGCCTACTCTGGCGCAGACTGAGGTGTGGCCCTGTGCCTACTCTGGCACAGACTGAGGTGTGGCCCTGTTCCTACTCTGGCACAGACTGAGGTGTGGCCCTGTGCCTACTCTGGCACAGACTGAGGTGTGGCCCTGTGCCTACTCTGGTGCACATGGAGCTTGGCCATGTGCCTACTCTGGTGCACATGGAGGTGTGGGCTGTGCCTACTCTGGCGCAGACTGAGGTGTGGCCCTGTGCCTACTCTGGCACAATCTGAGGTGTGGCCCTGTGCCTACTCTGGCGCAGACTGAGGTGTGGCCCTGTGCCTACTCTGGCACAGACTGAGGTGTGGCCCTGTGCCTACTCTGGTGCACATGGAGCTTGGCCATGTGCCTACTCTGGTGCACATGGAGGTGTGGCCCTGTGCCTACTCTGGCGCAGACTGAGGTGTGGCCCTGTGCCTACTCTGGCACAGACTGAGGTGTGGCCCTGTGCCTACTCTGGCACAGACTGAGGTGTGGCCCTGTGCCTACTCTGGCACAGACTGAGGTGTGGCCCTGTGCCTACTCTGGTGCACATGGAGCTTGGCCATGTGCCTACTCTGGTGCACATGGAGGTGTGGCCCTGTGCCTACTCTGGCGCAGACTGAGGTGTGGCCCTGTGCCTACTCTGGCACAGACTGAGGTGTGGCCCTGTGCCTACTCTGGCACAGACTGAGGTGTGGCCCTGTGCCTACTCTGGCACAGACTGAGGTGTGGCCCTGTGCCTACTCTGGTGCACATGGAGCTTGGCCATGTGCCTACTCTGGTGCACATGGAGGTGTGGGCTGTGCCTACTCTGGCGCAGACTGAGGTGTGGCCCTGTGCCTACTCTGGCACAATCTGAGGTGTGGCCCTGTGCCTACTCTGGCGCAGACTGAGGTGTGGCCCTGTGCCTACTCTGGCACAATCTGAGGTGTGGCCCTGTGCCTACTCTGGCGCAGACTGAGGTGTGGCCCTGTGCCTACTCTGGCGCATGTGGAGGTGTGGCCCTGTGCCTACTCTGGCACAGACTGAGGTGTGGCCCTGTGCCTACTCTGGTGCACATGGAGCTTGGCCATGTGCCTACTCTGGTGCACATGGAGGTGTGGGCTGTGCCTACTCTGGCGCAGACTGAGGTGTGGCCCTGTGCCTACTCTGGCACAGACTGAGGTGTGGCCCTGTGCCTACTCTGGCACAGACTGAGGTGTGGCCCTGTGCCTACTCTGGCACAGACTGAGGTGTGGCCCTGTGCCTACTCTGGCACAGACTGAGGTGTGGCCCTGTGCCTACTGTGGCACAGACTGAGGTGTGGCCCTGTGCCTACTCTGGCACAGACTGAGGTGTGGCCCTGTGCCTACTCTGGCGTAGACTGAGGTATGGGCTGTGCCTACTCTGGTGCAGGTGGAGGTGTGGCCCTGTGCCTACTCTGGCACAGACTGAGGTGTGGCCCTGTGCCTACTCTGGCACAGACTGAGGTGTGGCCCTGTGCCTACTCTGGCGCAGACTGAGGTGTGGCCCTGTGCCTACTCTGGTGCTGGCCGAAGTGTGGGCTGTGCCTCCTCTGGTGCAGGCGGAGGTGTGGCTCTGTGCCTACTCTTGCGCAGACGGAGGTTTGGGCTGTGCCTCCTCTGGCGCAGACGGAGGTGTGGGCTGTGCCTACTCTGGCGAGGCAGAGGTGTTGGCTCTGCCTACTCTGGCGGAGGTGTGGGCTCTGCATACTCTGGCGGAGGTGTGGGCTCTGCCTACTCTGGCGGAGGTGTGGGGTCTGCCTACTCTGGCGCACATGGAGGTGTGGGCTGTGCCTACTCTGGCGCACATGGAGGTGTGGGCTGTGCCTGATCTGGCGCAGGCGGAGGTGTGGCCCTGTGCCTACTCTGGCACAGACTGAGGTGTGGCCCTGTGCCTACTGTGGTGCAGACTGAGGTGTGGGCTGTGCCTACTCTGGCGCAGGCAGAGGTGTTGGCTCTGCCTACTCTGGCGGAGGTGTTGGCTCTGCCTACTCTGGCGGAGGTGTTGGCTCTGCCTACTCTGGGGGAGGTGTGGGCTCTGCCTACTCTGGTGCAGACAGAGGTGTGCCCTGTGCCTACTCTGGCGCAGACGGAGGTGTGGGCTGTGCCTACTCTGGCGCACGTGGAGGTGTGGGCTGTGCCTACTCTGGCGCACGTGGAGGTGTGGGCTGTGCCTACTCTGCCGCACATGGAGGTGTGGGCTGTGCCTTTTCTGGCGCAGATGGAGGTGTGGGCTGTGGTGCAGACGGAAGTGTGGGCTGTGCCTACTCTGGCGCAGACGGAGGTGTGGCTCTGTGCATACTCTGGTGCAGACGGAGGTGCAGGCTGTTCCTACTCGGGTGCAGGCAGAGGTGTTGGCTCTGCCTACTCTGGCGGAGGTGTGGGCTCTGCCTACTCTGGCGCAGACGGCGGTGTGGCCCTGTGCCTACTCTGGTGCAGACGGAGGTGTGGCCCTGTGCCTACTCTGGTGCAGACGGAGGTGTGGCCCTGTGCCTACTCTGGTGCACGTGGAGGTGTGGCCATGTGCCTACTCTGGTGCACATGGAGGTGTGGCCCTGTGCCTACTCTGGCGCAGACTGAGGTGTGGCCCTGTGCCTACTCTGGCACAGACTGAGGTGTGGCCCTGTGCCTACTCTGGCGCAGACGGAGGTGTGGGCTGTGCCTACTCTGGCGCACGTGGAGGTGTGGGCTGTGCCTACTCTGCCGCACATGGAGGTGTGGGCTGTGCCTTTTCTGGCGCAGATGGAGGTGTGGGCTGTGGTGCAGACGGAAGTGTGGGCTGTGCCTACTCTGGCGCAGACGGAGGTGTGGCTCTGTGCATACTCTGGTGCAGACGGAGGTGCAGGCTGTTCCTACTCGGGTGCAGGCAGAGGTGTTGGCTCTGCCTACTCTGGCGGAGGTGTGGGCTCTGCCTACTCTGGCGCAGACGGCGGTGTGGGCTGTGCCTACTCTGGTGCAGACGGAGGTGTGGCCCTGTGCCTACTCTGGTGCAGACGGAGGTGTGACCCTGTGCCTACTCTGGTGCACGTGGAGGTGTGGCCATGTGCCTACTCTGGCGCAGATGGAGGTGTGGGCTCTGCCTACTCTGGTGCAGACGGAGGTGTGGGCTGTGCCTCCTCTGGCGGAGGTGTGGGCTGTGCCTACTTTGGCACACATGGAGCTGTGGCTCTGTGCCTACTCTTGCGCAGACTGAGGTGTGGCCCTGTGCCTATTCTGGCGTAGACTGAGGTATGGGCTGTGCCTACTCTGGTGCAGGTGGAGGTGTGGCCCTGTGCCTACTCTGGCACAGACTGAGGTGTGGCCCTGTGCCTGCTCTGGCACAGACTGAGGTGTGGCCCTGTGCCTACTCTGGCGCAGACTGAGGTGTGGCCCTGTGCCTACTCGGGTGCTGGCCGAAGTGTGGGCTGTGCCTCCTCTGGTGCAGGCGGAGGTGTGGCTCTGTGCCTACTCTTGCGCAGACGGAGGTTTGGGCTGTGCCTCCTCTGGCGCAGACGGAGGTGTGGGCTGTGCCTACTCTGGCGAGGCAGAGGTGTTGCTCTGCCTACTCTGGCGGAGGTGTGGGCTCTGCCTACTCTGGCGGAGGTGTGGGCTGTGCCTACTCTGGCGCAGGCGGAGGTGTGGGCTGTGCCTACTCTGGCGCACATGGAGGTGTGGGCTGTGCCTACTCTGGCGCACATGGAGGTGTGGCCCTGTGCCTACTCTGGCGCAGGCGGAGGTGTGGCCCTGTGCCTACTCTGGCACAGACTGAGGTGTGGCCCTGTGCCTACTCTGGCACAGACTGAGGTGTGGCCCTGTGCCTACTCTGGCGCAGACTGAGGTGTGGCCCTGTGCCTACTCGGGTGCTGGCGGAAGTGTGGCTCTGTGCCTACTCTGGCGCAGACGGAGGTGTGGCTCTGTGCCTACTCTGGCGCAGACGGAGGTGTGGCCCTGTGCCTACTGTGGTGCAGACGGAGGTGTGGGCTGTGCCTACTCTGGCACAGGCAGAGGTGTTGGCTCTGCCTACTCTGGCGCAGGCAGAGGTGTTGGCTCTGCCTACTCTGGCGGAGGTGTTGGCTCTGCCTACTCTGGCGGCGGTGTCGGCTCTGCCTACTCTGGCGGAGGTGTGGGCTCTGCCTACTCTGGTGGAGGTGTGGGCTCTGCCTACTCTGGCGGAGGTGTGGGCTCTGCCTACTCTGGCGCAGACGGCGGTGTGGGCTGTGCCTACTCTGGTGCAGACGGAGGTGTGGCCCTGTGCCTTCTCTGGCGCAGATGGAGGTGTGGCCCTGTGCCTACTCTGGCACAGATGGAGGTGTGGCCATGTGCCTACTCTGGCGCAGATGGAGGTGTGGGCTGTGGCGCAGACGGAGGGGTGGGCTGTGCCTACTCTGGCGCAGACGGAGGTGTGGCTCTGTGCATACTCTGGTGCAGACGGAGGTGCAGGCTGTTCCTACTCGGGTGCAGGCAGAGGTGTGGGCTCTGCCTACTCTGGCGGAGGTGTGGGCTCTGCCTACTCTGGCGGAGGTGTGGCCCTGTGCCTACTCTGGCGCAGACGGCGGTGTGGGCTGTGCCTACTCTGGTGCAGACGGAGGTGTGGCCCTGTGCCTTCTCTGGCGCAGATGGAGGTGTGGCCCTGTGCCTACTCTGGCACAGATGGAGGTGTGGCCATGTTCCTACTCTGGCGCAGATGGAGGTGTGGGCTGTGGTGCAGACGGAGGGGTGGGCTGTGCCTACTCTGGCGCAGACGGAGGTGTGGCTCTGTGCATACTCTGGTGCAGACGGAGGTGCAGGCTGTTCCTACTCGGGTGCAGGCAGAGGTGTGGGCTCTGCCTACTCTGGCGGAGGTGTGGGCTCTGCCTACTCTGGCGGAGGTGTGGCCCTGTGCCTACTCTGGCGCAGACGGCGGTGTGGGCTGTGCCTACTCTGGTGCAGACGGAGGTGTGGCCCTGTGCCTACTCTGGTGCAGACGGAGGTGTGGCCCTGTGCCTACTCTGGTGCACATGGAGGTGTGGCCCTGTGCCTTCTCTGGTGCACGTGGAGGTGTGGCCCTGTGCCTACTCTGGTGCACGTGGAGGTGTGGCCCTGTGCCTACTCTGGCGCACGTGGAGGTGTGGCCCTGTGCCTACTCTGGCGCACGTGGAGGTGTGGCCCTGTGCCTACTCTGGCGCACGTTGAGGCGTGGCCCTATGCCTACTCTGGCGCACGTGGAGGTGTGGCCCTGTGCCTACTCTGGCGCACGTGGAGGTGTGGCCCTGTGCCTACTCTGGCGCATGTGGAGGTGTGGCCCTGTGCCTTCTCTGGCGCATGTGGAGGTGTGGCCCTGTGCCTACTCTGGCGCATGTGGAGGTGTGGCCCTGTGCCTTCTCTGGCACAGACTGAGGTGTGGCCCTATGCCTACTCTGGCGCAGACGGAGGTGTAGCCCTGTGCCTACTCTGGCGCATGTGGAGGTGTGGCCCTGTGCCTACTCTGGCGCATGTGGAGGTGTGGCCCTGTGCCTACTCTGGCTCACATGGAGGTGTGGCCATGTGCCTACTCTGGTGCAGACGGAGGTGTGGCCATGTGCCTACTCTGGCGCAGACGGAGGTGGGGGCTGTGTCTACTTTGGCACTCATGGAGCTGTGGGCTGTGCCTACTCTGGCGTAGACTGAGGTGTGGGCTGTGCCTACTCTGGCACAGGCAGAGGTGTTGGCTCTGCCTACTCTGGCGCAGGCAGAGGTGTTGGCTCTGCCTACTCTGGCGGAGGTGTTGGCTCTGCCTACTCTGGCGGCGGTGTCGGCTCTGCCTACTCTGGCGGAGGTGTGGGCTCTGCCTACTCTGGTGGAGGTGTGGGCTCTGCCTACTCTGGCGGAGGTGTGGGCTCTGCCTACTCTGGCGCAGACGGCGGTGTGGGCTGTGCCTACTCTGGTGCAGACGGAGGTGTGGCCCTGTGCCTTCTCTGGCGCAGATGGAGGTGTGGCCCTGTGCCTACTCTGGCACAGATGGAGGTGTGGCCATGTGCCTACTCTGGCGCAGATGGAGGTGTGGGCTGTGGCGCAGACGGAGGGGTGGGCTGTGCCTACTCTGGCGCAGACGGAGGTGTGGCTCTGTGCATACTCTGGTGCAGACGGAGGTGCAGGCTGTTCCTACTCGGGTGCAGGCAGAGGTGTGGGCTCTGCCTACTCTGGCGGAGGTGTGGGCTCTGCCTACTCTGGCAGAGGTGTGGCCCTGTGCCTACTCTGGCGCAGACGGCGGTGTGGGCTGTGCCTACTCTGGTGCAGACGGAGGTGTGGCCCTGTGCCTACTCTGGTGCAGACGGAGGTGTGGCCCTGTGCCTACTCTGGTGCACATGGAGGTGTGGCCCTGTGCCTTCTCTGGTGCACGTGGAGGTGTGGCCCTGTGCCTACTCTGGTGCACGTGGAGGTGTGGCCCTGTGCCTACTCTGGCGCACGTGGAGGTGTGGCCCTGTGCCTACTCTGGCGCACGTTGAGGCGTGGCCCTATGCCTACTCTGGCGCACGTGGAGGTGTGGCCCTGTGCCTACTCTGGCGCACGTGGAGGTGTGGCCCTGTGCCTACTCTGGCGCATGTGGAGGTGTGGCCCTGTGCCTTCTCTGGCGCATGTGGAGGTGTGGCCCTGTGCCTACTCTGGCGCATGTGGAGGTGTGGCCCTGTGCCTTCTCTGGCACAGACTGAGGTGTGGCCCTATGCCTACTCTGGCGCAGACGGAGGTGTGGCCCTATGCCTACTCTGGCGCAGACGGAGGTGTGGCCCTGTGCCTACTCTGGCGCATGTGGAGGTGTGGCCCTGTGCCTACTCTGGCGCATGTGGAGGTGTGGCCCTGTGCCTACTCTGGCTCACATGGAGGTGTGGCCATGTGCCTACTCTGGTGCAGACGGAGGTGTGGCCATGTGCCTACTCTGGCGCAGACGGAGGTGGGGGCTGTGTCTACTTTGGCACTCATGGAGCTGTGGGCTGTGCCTACTATGGCGTAGACTGAGGTATGGGCTGTGCCTACTCTGGCGCAGACTGAGGTGTGGCCCTGTGCCTACTCGGGTGCAGGCGGAGGTGTGGGCTCTGCCTACTCTGGCGCAGACTGAGGTGTGGCCCTGTGCCTACTCTGGCACAGACTGAGGTGTGGCCCTGTGCCTACTCTGGCGCAGACTGAGGTGTGGCCCTGTGCCTACTCTGGCGCAGACTGAGGTGTGGCCCTGTGCCTACTCGGGTGCTGGCCGAAGTGTGGGCTGTGCCTCCTCTGGTGCAGGCGGAGGTGTGGCTCTGTGCCTACTCTTGCGCAGACGGAGGTTTGGGCTGTGCCTCCTCTGGCGCAGACGGAGGTGTGGGCTGTGCCTACTCTGGCGAGGCAGAGGTGTTGGCTCTGCCTACTCTGGCGGAGGTGTGGGCTCTGCATACTCTGGCGGAGGTGTGGGCTCTGCCTACTCTGGCGGAGGTGTGGGGTCTGCCTACTCTGGCGCACATGGAGGTGTGGGCTGTGCCTACTCTGGCGCACATGGAGGTGTGGGCTGTGCCTAATCTGGCGCAGGCGGAGGTGTGGCCCTGTGCCTACTCTGGCACAGACTGAGGTGTGGCCCTGTGCCTACTGTGGTGCAGACTGAGGTGTGGGCTGTGCCTACTCTGGCGCAGGCAGAGGTGTTGGCTCTGCCTACTCTGGCGGAGGTGTTGGCTCTGCCTACTCTGGCGGAGGTGTTGGCTCTGCCTACTCTGGCGGAGGTGTGGGCTCTGCCTACTCTGGTGCAGACAGAGGTGTGCCCTGTGCCTACTCTGGCGCAGACGGAGGTGTGGGCTGTGCCTACTCTGGCGCACGTGGAGGTGTGGGCTGTGCCTACTCTGCCGCACATGGAGGTGTGGGCTGTGCCTTTTCTGGCGCAGATGGAGGTGTGGCCCTGTGCCTTTTCTGGCGCAGATGGCGGTGTGGCCCTGTGCCTACTCTGGTGCAGACGGAGGTGTGGGCTGTGCCTACTCTGGCGCAGACGGAGGTGGGGGCTGTGTCTACTTTGGCACTCATGGAGCTGTGGGCTGTGCCTACTCTGGCGTAGACTGAGGTATGGGCTGTGCCTACTCTGGCGCAGACTGAGGTGTGGCCCTGTGCCTACTCTGGTGCAGACGGAGGTGTGGGCTGTGCCTACTCTGGCGCAGACGTAGGTGGGGGCTGTGTCTACTTTGGCACTCATGGAGCTGTGGGCTGTGCCTACTCTGGCGTAGACTGAGGTATGGGCTGTGCCTACTCTGGCGCAGACTGAGGTGTGGCCCTGTGCCTACTCTGGTGCAGACGGAGGTGTGGGCTGTGCCTACTCTGGCGCAGACGGAGGTGGGGGCTGTGTCTACTTTGGCACTCATGGAGCTGTGGGCTGTGCCTACTCTGGCCCATGGTTGAACTACTGCTGTTGTGAGGCGACCACTAAAGGCGGATGGTAGCCACTATATGGGCATCAACACTAAGGACGCCCTTTCCTAAGCTGGTAAATCGCCAGAGCCATAAGAACATACCCTACTCGACACAGACGGCCCCCACCCCAGGTAGTTAATAATTGCATCAGTGATCATGCGGTTCTCTCCGCCTAACCCACACCCCACAACCTTGTTGGAAGTGTGCTGCGATGATACTGGGAGGGGAAGAGAAGGATTTCTTCAACTCCCTGAATGCCTGGGGCAGTGGGGGTCCTGTCCGTGATACCCCCCGCGGGGTGAACAGTAACTGTACTATTAGATCAACCACCCCTCCATCACGACCTAGTCATGGAGAAAGACATAGCAGTGAAACCTCCTCCATTTCGGACCCGTATGGACCAGTACACCACAGGTGGAGCCAACACTGGCGACGCCGCTCTGGCCAAGGCTCCCCTCCCAGAGGAAGACTTTGCCACGATCCTTCAAGCCATACGCTCCTTGCAAGACTCTGTAGAAACCAAAATAGGTGAGGTGCGTGTTGATATTGTCCTCATACAGCAAGACCTCCGTAACGCTACCGCTTGCATATCAGAGTCCAAATCTCACTCGTCCACAGTGGAAGACGACGTAGTGATTTTGAAGGTGCAAGTCACACTGCTGCTGTCCCACACTAATTAACTTCATAGGCGCGCTGAGGATGCCGAATAACGCTCCAGTCGAAAAGAACCTCCGCTTGGTGGGCATTCCTGAGGCGAAATCACAACCCGTTCCTCGTGCGCCAAGGATACATTTGAGTTTACCAACCGGGATTCTCATGAGGCTCTTGAGGTGTGGCTATTCTCCTGCACCGCTCCTTCTCTTTCACAGTCACCCGGGAGCTCAGAGATCCCCAGGGACGATTTGTGATCCTCATCAGGAGTGTAGGGGAAGTTACCCTCATCCTCGTCTCGATCAATGTGCCTCCAGCAGCCCTTGAACACTCCCTCCGAGACATGGCAGGCTCAGACTTTGCTATACTCTTTCCCGCAGGGCCTGACGGGGAAGGGAGGAGACTTTAACGCAGTCCTAAACGCCACTTGTGATGCTACAGGGACTCCCTTCCCCATCGGCAGCTGGGCGCTAAATGCCTCCCAGAATGGGTGTCCAGACTTGGCTTGTGTGACGAACATAGAATCCCTGAGCGCTCCAATATATTCACACCTCTGGGGCTCATCACACCCACTCCCATATTGATGTGATATTTATACCTGACCCTGAATGTCATACGGTAGCAAATATCCAAATTCTCGCTCCAGGAATATCCGATGACTCTCCTCTCTCCTTCGCCTGGGAGGCCCTACAGGCGCCTTACGTCCCCTCTGTCGTCTTAATACCTGGTTTCTCCAAGACAAGGCCTATAAGCAAGCCATTGGGGAGGAGATTAAGCAATACTTTAAGTATAACCACGAAACATCTGACTCTCTAGGTACGCTGTGGGTGGCTGGCAAGGCCACAATCCGAGGCTTTGCCAAAGGGTATCTCGAAAAGAAACACTTGGCCCGAGAGGAACACCTCTCCCGGCTAGAAGCTTGGGCTCTCAGCCTGGAACAAGCCACTACTGCAGCAGACCGCAAAGTTGACGTGTGGCAACTCAAGCTCTTGCGGGAAGAAATAAGCCATGTCTCCCTAGAATTAACTAAACCAATAGAGTTTATGGGTGGGGGGATAAAAACTATAAACTTCTTTATTGGCTTGCGTCTCGCCCCCTAGCCAACAAGATAGTTCCAGATATTCTGGATGCGGAGGGATGCACACAATGTGCCACTGTCGCTATTGCTCAGGCTTTTGCGGACTACTACGTGCAACACTACTCAGCAACTCCATCCCAGGGACCAGACTCTAACCCCCATTTTATGCAGGATGTCCCTTTCCCATGGTTGTCGGACCCTGACTCTCGTCGGCTGGACCAGCCCATCTCGCTGGAAGAGATCAGTGAGTCTTTCTCAATAATAGCGACCGGGAAGAAGCCTGTGGAGTATTTATACTGCGTTTAAAGATATTTTTACACCATGCCTTCACGCTCTCTTTGAAGAAGTGGCGGGAAAAGGTGCCTTTCCACCAGACATTGACATGGCCACTGTTGTGGTCTTCCTGAAGACGAACACCCCATCACCCTCATGTTTGAACTACCGTCCGATCTCTCTCATCAACACTGAAGTCAATATCTGTGCCACCATCCTAGCCACACGCCTTAAATCTGTACTTGTCACTCTGATACACCCCAATCAATGTGGCTTTATGCCCCATCGAAGCACGAGACATTGCTTACGGCACCTGCACGTAGCGTTGGCCCATCACCTCCTCTCACCTTACATGGCTTTGCTATTGATACTTACAAAAAGCCTTTGATGCGGTGGACTGGCAATACTTGGAGGGTGTACTACTTAAAGCGGGATTTGGCCCACACTTCTGGGGGCTTATTCCCTTGCTCGACTCCAATCCATTGGCTCGGATCCTAATAAACGGTGTGCATTCTGACATCTTCCCTACCTGTCGGGGAGCAAGACAGGGCTGGCCCCTGTCTCTCACTCTCCTTCACCCTTGTGGTAGAACCACTTGCCCAGCTTATCCGAAGTGATGCGCAGATACAAGGGTGGCAATGGCAAGGTTCTCATGAAGATCGTATTGCCTTATCCACAGATGACGTTTTTTCTTCATTGCAGATCCGGCGGGCTTGGGTCCCCGGTGTCTCCGCATCCTGCAGTTATTCGGGGAAGTGTCTGCCCTACGCTTGAACCCATCCAAATCAACTCTAATAACCCTGCATGTCTCTCGATAAATGTGTGGCCTGGCAATCTGACATCCCCATAAGGCGCCTCAGATTTTGATACCTGGGGGTTTGGGTGGTGCTGCACCCGGAACTTACCTGGTCCCTCAACTCACCGCCTTTGTAAAGAAAACTAAAGAGGATCTTCATAACTGCATTCCCTTCTCCTGAATCCTCTGGGAAAGATCGCCCTATTCAAAATGATGGTGCTCACTCTGTATTTATATGTCCTGCCAAATCTCCCACTCCACCTTCCACGCCAGTGGTTCCACTACCTAGACAAAATGGCCACAGCTTTTCTCTGGAATAACTCTAGACCACGTATGGTCCTAGTCCACTGTCAGCTTGCCCCCTATGATGGTTGGGGATGAGAAACCTTTTTCTTTATTACGTGGCTACCCGCGTCCCGTGGATTAACGGTTGGGTCTTGGGGAGATGGTCTGACCTGGCGTACCAGACTGAACTGGGAATCCTGGGTTTCTTCCAGATCCAGGCAATACTCTGACGCTCCGATTACCCACTCTCTCCTGGCAATATTTCGAGCGGATCTTCTTGCATGGGGCTCTGCACTACGATATACCCAATGGGTTGCTAAGCTCACAGACTCCACTGTGGCACGGTGCCTGGCTGAGGGAGGTTGCTGCTCTAGTGGGATTTCGGAAGTGGGATCTAATTGGCATTATGAACCTCTGGATGTATGGTCAGGGAGACACCTGTGTACCTTTCACGCCTTGCAAGGCATATACTCACTTCACTCCACTCAGTTCTATAAATACCTACAGCTTCGGCACGCTATCTCCACCCATGTCACTGCTGACGCTGTACTCCCGGAGTTTAGTCCACTAAAAGCCAAACTCATCATGGGTAACCTAGGAAAGGGTGGGGTGTCCCAAATTTACTTTTCTCTCATTATCAACTCCCCAACCACTTTAAACCATCTGAGGAGCCGTTGGTAACAATGGTTGGGCCCCTTGGAGGAGGATGACTGGCAAGATGCCCTTATGCCCCCCTCGCCCCCTCACCCCGGGTGATCACCATCTTAGCCAGGCTGCATTTGATCCAGATTTACTATCTCCACTGCGCTTACCTCACCCCAGTCAGACTACACCGCGCTGGCTTTCTCCCGACTCCGCGATGCCCACGCTGTGCAGAAGAGCCTGCTGACTTTCACCATATGTCCTGGTTCTGACCCGCTCTGACTCAATATTGGACAGCAGTAGCGAGCAAACTAGTGCTATGTTGAGATGGGAGGTCCTGCATAGCCCCTTGGGCCTCATCTTGGGTATTATGGAGGGTTTTGGAGGCTCTCCCGCTGACAGACTGTTCCTGGGAACTGCAACCATGGTGGCCAAATGAGATATAGCAGCCACTTGAAAAGACCCTGTCCCCCTACTATCTCCCGCTGGCGAGAGGGTGTCTTGCCAAATATGACCTTGTGTGGGGCAAGTAGTTGGGCTTTATGTGCTGATGGTTCTGGGGGAAAAAAACGACGGTCTTTAAGGCTTTGGTTGCTTTTATGTCACCTGTAAAGCATTGGGGCTGTAAAAGACCCTGGAATGATCGCGTAAAAAGTACTGTATGCCAAAGTGTCATGAATTATGTGTGCCGTTGTTTAAAACGAAAATAAAGTTGATTATCAAAACCATTGGCAACACTACTGAGGTAACTGCCTCCTTCAGGACAAACGCAGTCTGTGAAAATCTCTAGTTGAGATCTTTACAACAGGACACAATATGTCAGGGGTGATCTCGACACCTGCAGTACTCCAGAATGTGACGTCTAGAACTAGTCTCAATCCTCTGGGTGAAACCTTCAGAAATGAACACAGTACTTGAGATGCTGCCTCCAGAGCTGGATAAAGCACTCCAGGTGTGGCCTCTCGAACTGGACGCAGTATTTCGTATGAGATCTCAATGCCTGCGGCCATACTCCAGATGTGACCTCTAGAACTAGTCACAATGCACCAGGGAAAAAAATGTCAGCAACGGACACAGTACTTGAGATGTTCGCTTCAGAACTGGCTAGAATGCTCTAGGTGTGGCCTCTAGAACTGTATGTAATGAGATCTATAATGGAGACATACTTCAAATGGGAACTGTAGAACTGGAAACAGTGCTTTAGGTGAGACCTTAAAAAAATTAGTCAGTACTTTAAGCGTTTTCTCTACGAACTCTGGATCTAACGGTAGGTGTGGCCACTAGAACTGGACACCGCACTCCGGATGAGATCCCTGTAGGGGAACCCCAGCAGAGAAAGTGATCTCTGCACCTTGACTCACTGCCCTAGATGAGACCTTCGGAAATACTTGAGATGGAGCCCGCAGAAATGGATACAACCCTGTACTTGTGGTCTCTGAATGCGACCTCCGTAACTGGAGATAATTCCCCAGATGGGACATCTAGAACTAAATGCAGTAATCCACATGTGACCTGTATAACTGGACACAATACTCTAGATAAGGCCTGCTTAAAAGGATTCACTACTTGCATTGTCACCCTCCGAACTGGAACACTTTCCAAATGCACTCTTCCAAACTCTAGGTGCCCCTTTTAAAATGACTCTGTGTGGAGCAGTAGAACTAGATGTAATGCTTTAGCCAAAACCTTTAGAAATGGACACAATACTTGAGATGTCCCTACCAGTACTGGAGATAACTCAAGTGTGGTTTTTATCAACGACTGGTTCCCTGGGGGTAGGATGACCCGGCGTATCAGTTGGAAATACACTCGCTGGGTATAGACGGTTTGCTCGATCTCCTATATGGAGTGCGCCTACCGGTTACGTTGTGGTCTGCTGGAGGGTGGCCCTCCGCTGCATTGGTTCGGACTGGCCCCGACCGGGATGACCCCTATATGGCACGGAACACGGCTCGTGCAGAGACGTCCTGGGTGGGTTCCCTGGATGAGGATGACTGGAGGGAGCCTTTCATGGCTCTTAGAGAGCTGGTGATTTTGAGGTGTCTGCGTATGGTTCAGTTGAACTATTTTCCCACAACGTATCTCACCCCGTGACGCTTACAACATGTGCGCTCCGAGGTACGAGCAGTGTGCGCTCTGCACACCTCCTGCAACAGACTTCTCCCACATTGGCTGAGAGTGCCTGGCATAGAGACCTTTCTGGGAGGAGGTGGGTCAAATTCTATGCGCTGTCTTAGGTCTCTCCCTGGAGTTGACGCCCAGTGTGGTATTGCTGGGGCTCATGGGGGAGGTGGGCGTGCTCCAGGGCTGAAAGTGCCTTTCTGGGTGCAGCCTGTTTGGTTGCCAAGCGGGATGTAGCCAGAGTCTGGAAGCAAAAAAAGCCAACGACTATCAGAGGTTGGCATGTGAGGGTCGACTGGTGCAGACATCAGGAGTAGCCAATTATTTTAGGCCTGTGGCTGTCCGAAGAAACATGAACGTACATGGGTCAAATGGTGAGGCTAATATGGCTTATCAATATGAAACAATGTTATATGCTATTGATGTTAGAGCTTACTATTCTTCCATGTTTATATACTGATCAAATATCATAATGTGTCTTGCTGTGTTGTGCCACAAACCTTTCAATATAGTTGGGTATTAAAAAAAGAAAAAAGTGTGGTTTTTAAAACTGGACATTATTTAATCCAATTCAAATCTCGAACTATAGTCCAAACAGCGGTTTATTCCTTCGCTCTATTCTTGGCTTTCAAATTCAGGGGGGCTGCTCCACTTTGATTTACGGCGAACAAAGAGATACCCTGCCAACTTAGGGCGAACAAAGAGATACAAAAGGGGACGATGGACGGAGCGTTTGAGCAAATCAAACAATCACCCCCAGTCAACTGATCTGGGTTTAATCTATCACCATTCTTTAGCTCACTCAGCCAACCCAGTTCAGACATGGCCATATGCAAATCAGTCTGACCCTGTGCCTCATGGGAACAGTCCAGCCCGAACTACCAAGCCATGTCGTCCCTGGACCGGAAACAAGCATCCTGGGACCGGTTTCGGATTCATAATCCTCATCAGCCAGGCTATCTTGAATCCAGTGCCCAAGTGAGCAAAGGACTCACGTCTGAACTGGGGTGGCAGAGTGGGCTAAAGAACGGTGATGGATTAAACCCAGATCTGTTGACTGGGTGTAAGTGTTTGATTGGTTCAGATGCTCCGTCCATCACCACCCCATTTTGTACCACTTTGTTCGCCATAAGTTGGCAGGGTATGCTCAGACGTGAGTCCCTGGCTCACTTTGCCACTGGATTCAAGCAAGCCGGGCTGAAGACGGCTCGAATGCCAGAAACCGGTCCTCGGAAGCTTGTTTCCGGTCCAGGGAAGACATGGCTTGGCAGTTCGGGCTGGACTGTTCCCATGAGGCACAGGGTCAGACTGATTTGCATATGGCCATGTCTGAACTGGGGTGGCAGAGTAGGCTAAAGAACGGTGATGGATTAAACCCAGATCTGTTGACTGGGTGTAAGTGTTTGATTGGTTCAGATGCTCCGTCCATCACCACCCCCTTTTGTACCACTTTGCTTTTTAAGGTCTACAAGGGCTGTAAATCAGTCTCTTTTAGAAATGTCTTTGCTTTCAAGCTCTCTAGAGATCAAGCCTTTTCCTTCAAAGCTGCACAGAATACAGTGCCTCCTCTATAACCTGACCCAACACTCCAGATGTGAGCTCAAGAACCAACCTCTGCTCTCTAGATGGCACCATTCTCCAGGTGGTCTCCAGAATGGGACTGAACAGTACGGATGAGGCTTTGTAAGTTAAATGTATAGTGTTTCTTTCCTCCTAATCGGGACTGCTTTTACCTATAGTCCCCACTTGGGATGCTGGTCCCCTAGAACTAATGTGATTGAAGCTAAGAGATGCCCAGAGTTGACCTGGGTGGTAAGGCCCCCCCCCCCTCAATCTCATTAACTCACATATTTCTATATTTCCTTCCTTTCTGGCTTTCCAGTGCGCTGCGGAACGCAGATGTCATCGTGCTCCTCGGTGCCAGGCTGAACTGGATGCTACACTTCGGCCTGCCGCCCCGGTACCAGCCGGATGTGAAGATAATCCAGGTATGATAGACACACTTACCCTACCAAGGTCATCACATACACAAATGCACCCAATTTACCTGTGATCCTCTCAATAGTAGTCTGTACCAGATGGTGGTGTTTATATTCTTGTAGGCTGTGGGAGGAGGGCAGAGAAGTTAGTTTGTACTAAACTTGCATTGCATCACTCTGCCCCTCTGGCATGAACATTAAACCACACATTGTACCACAACTGAAAACTCAGGACAGTGGTCTGGTACAATACCAGTTTAGTGGTCTGGTACATTACGTGTGTGTTGCCAGCTTGGTGTACGTCAGTCCATATGCTCGGTACAATGCCTCTGTGCCTTCTGCCAGGCTTCAGCGAGGTGTCTACCTCCTACAATGGGGTGGATAAGTAGCTTAATCCTGTTCTGTCCCTTTGACACTCTAGTTCACCCATGCCTATGTAAAATGGGAGATGCTGTAGGAAAGTGGGGTTCTGTTGCAGTAACCCCCCCCACTTTTTGCCAGACTACTGATACACTTTTTCTTGGTGTGCCCTGGGTCCCTGCCAATCAGGTTCCCAGGGCCTGTGTTCTTTCCGCAAAACTAACCCAATTGGCATCTCTGGCCACAGGTCAGCCCCTGGTAAATGGTACAAACGGTACCCAGGGCACTGTGACCAGGGAAGACCGCTAAGGGCTGCAGCACTTATTGTGCCACCCTTAAAGGCCCTGCACCTTTACACCCACACACTGCCTTTGCAGGCTGCGTGTTTTGGTGAAGAACAAAGTAAAGAGTCGACATGGCACACATCCCTGTGTGCCATGCCTACAATCCACTGCCCTGGCATAGATCAGTCACCCCTCTAGCTGGGTGCCCTATGCTAGTGGTGAGGGTACCAGTGCAAGAGCCCTGTACTCCTCCAGTGTCTAAGTCCATTCTTAGGCATTTTAAGTCCAGTGCTGCTATTAAGAGTATATGGTGCTGGGAGCTTGTCATTACAAACTCCACAGCATCATAATGGCTACACTGAAAACTGAGAAGTTTGGTATCGAACTTCTCCACACATTAAACCCACACTGATGCAAGGATGGGATTTAATGAGAGATGCACAAAGAGGGCAGCTTTGAGATGCCCCCTGAAAAACGACAAACCTCTGGTGGTTTCCCTGACTGGTACACACCAGCCTGCCACCACGGACATGCTTCTGGACCCCTAGAGCCCAGAAACAAAGCCTTTCCTGGGTGGAGGTGTTCACACCTCCCCCAGGCCAGGAAGAGCTCCCTGTGGCAGGGGAGCTTCAAAGGCCTGGCAGCCTTTGTAATGCAACCACCAGCCTCTCCTTCTATCAGAAGCAGCCCCCTTCCTGTCTCCCCTCCCTTTCGGCGGGAAGACGGATGGGAAAAACTACCCAGCCCAGAAGGTGTGCCCACTTCTGCCAACTCCACCTCTCAGGTGGAGGTGGCAAGGTGAAGCCCACACTCCAGTGCTCGCCATCTTGCGGATGGTAAGCACTCCCCAATCAGGACTAGGGCTTGGGCTCACCCCCCACGTGGGATGAGCCCACCAAGGGTGTAGGCACCCTAAGGTCAGTGGCCCATTGGCTACTTACCTCAAGACCCCTAAAACGCCCCCTAAATACAGTATTTAGGGGGCAGCCCTGAATCAAGAAGGGAGATCCAGAAATGACAAGAAAAGAAGATAAGAAGAAGGAACAAAAATCTGTGCAGAGCTAACAAGAGGACGACGCCCACTGACTTGGCCCCAGCACTACAGGCCTGTCTCCCCTCGAACCTGCTCCTGTGAAATCCAGGTGTGTCCTGCAGCCAGCAACTTCAAAAACCCCAGTGGACCTGCCTGCCTTCACTTCAAAGACTGAATCTCCTGTGAACACCGGACTTGTTCAAACTGCAGCTTCTTGTGCCAGCCAGAAACCGTGAATCCAGCCCACTCTGTACCCGCCGAACCCTGAGTGGAAAACCACTACGAGGAGGTCAGAGGGAGATCCTGATGCAAGATCCGGCGACCCCTGACCTGCCTCAAGCCTCCAGATGACGCCTGCAGCCTCAATCCAGAAGATCCCCTCTACCGCGACCAGAGCAGGTAAGAAAATCCAATGTCTCAAGGCAACCCTGCCCCCGACGCCCCATGGCCATTTTGTGCCAAAACAAACCGTGCCTAACCAACCCACGACATCCCAACTTACCCCTCGAAGTGGTGGTCGCACCTGGAAGATCCTCGCCTCCGAGCCAGTAGTGTTTCTTTGTCCAGGAGGTTCTCCATTGGAAACAACAGGGCACCTGACCTCAAAACAGCACCCTGCACCCGGCCGCCCTAGTGCAGCTGAGGGTACACCTTTGGTGCTACTTTGGTCCCCAACTTGCCCTGCGCTAAAACCCTAGGAGCTTTGCTCCCACAACCTTGTGACCTGCTTGCCAGCAGCCACCAACCGGAGACCCCCTATCCTCCATGGGATAACATTGAGCCTCAACACTCTGCACCTGGCCGCCCTAGTGCCGCTGATGGTGCAACTCCAGTGCATCACTGACACTGGGAGACCACGGAGTCTAACCCCAGAACCTAACTCCCACAGTTATTTACTTACTTGCAAACCGATAACCTGTTTTTCCTCCATAGTATGACATTGACCATTTTCCCTCCAAAAAACAACCACGTGCGGAGGTTTGAAAACGATAGAAGATATTCTTAAAAAATCGTACAAATAACCAAAACATGTTGTTCGAGGCATGTGGGCTGCTAAATTCATATCTTTGCATTAGATCGCCACCTAGTGTTGGGTCCGGATGATCGCACATTGTTGTCCTGGAAGAGTCTTCGAAGTATCCTGAGATGGGTGGCTCCTCCCCTGGACTACAGTGCGCATGGGCATCGGCTCCATCCCCAGATTGTTTTTTTCCGCCATTGGGTTCGGATGCGGTCTCGACGTCTCTCCGTCGGAACCGAATAAACATCATTTTTCACGGCCAAAAGGCTTTGGGTTCTTCACGTCGGTATTGTTTGCGTACGGTCTCGAGTTTCTTCCGTCTCCCGGAGCCGGAATCACCGGAGTTTCTTACAACTCTTCGGACGTCGAGGCCTTCTCATCGCGACTCGACACTAAGTTCCCAACATGGAGCGGAGTCCGTTTAAACTCTGTCCGCTCTGTGGGTCCAAATACCCACATATAGACGTACACCCGGTGTGTAATAAATGCCTTTCGCCAGACCATGACGAAGGAAGTTGCCGGGCCTGTGCGAAGTTCAGGTCGAAGAAGACTCTCATGATTCGGCGTGCGGTGCGCCTTGGGGCCAAGCAAGCGGCCCCGGATCCAGATAACATCTTCGGCGACCAAGAAGAAGAGGACCAGAGCCATCATCTTCAAATCTCCCCGCCTGAGACGGAGGTCGAGGCCGATCCGGAATATGACGACGACGGAGTCGTGGGTCAGGGCCTTGAATACGTCGACGAGGTAGGGGACGACGCCATGGTTTATGGGGCCGAGGAAGATAGCTCAGAGGACGAGCTATGCCCCGAAGTTGAAGACCATCACGAGGGGGTCGCGGGATCGCCTGTCGGCCTTACCCAAGACCCTGTAGCGCAAGCCACGGCCCCGCCTGTCGGCCCGGCCACGGACATACTTGCTGCGCCTAGGGTTTCGAAACCGAAACTGAAAGCATCGGTCTCGACTACACCTAAAATGGCCGACCCGAAACCGAAACCGAAAGTGAAGGACTCGAACGTCCCTAAGATGGCGGTCGCAACGGCGAAAACAAGTAAGACGACGGCCTCATCGACTCCGTCGACCTCCGGTCCGCAGAAGTCGAAGAAACACGGCGATTCCACAGGGTCGAAATCGGCGCCAGAGGAGAAATCCTCTAAGAAAAGTGACACGCACAAGACAAGCGCGCCGGCGCCGGCGAAGCCTGCTAAAGCAACCGACACAGCACCGGCTCCAAAGGGGACATCGGCGCATCGCTCCAAGGACTCGGGGTCGGCGCCGTCCATCCCTCTAAAAGACCTCCGGAACGTCGCATCCGAGGGCAAGTCCACTCCGTCGGTGCCAAAGTCATCGGTCACCGACGCATCTCTCGTGGCGGCTTCGCTACAAAGAATTAAGGACAAGGTTCTTTCCTCGTCGACGCCAACGCCATCGACGCAGAAGGCGGCAGATGTCCCGGACAAGTCGGCAAGCAAGCTCCTCTTCCTTCTACCTCCAAAGGTGGTGCCAAAGGCTTTTTCCTCTAAATCGACGCCAAAGAAGTCGGATTCTTCTACGGCGGGGACATCTTCAGGTCAGGTGATCGACCCCGAAGAGGATTCGGAGTGTGTTATAGATGCGGACACGGGGAAGTTGACCCTTTACAAGAGAAAGATCACTTCGCAGCCGGTGGAATCCTACGTCATTCCTCTAAAGAAGAAGAAGTTTCCACAGGACGCCCCGGTCCTCATGGAACCTATTCTACCTCCTCAGGGAAGGAGCCCAACACCGTCTCCAGACCACTCTGACAGTGGGGACTATGGTGACGATGAACAATACACGTTCCCAGTAAATGAACCTGATGCACAGCCAGATTCTTATTATGGCATTGGGGACCAAGGCAACCAAGATGTGGGGCAAGAGCCACAGTCCTTCAGTACACGTGCATCCCCTACGGAGGATTCTGCAGGTTTTCATGCACTAATTGAGAGGGCAGCTGCTAATCATGATGTGGACATGCATGCTGACCCAGTTGAGGAAGACTTTCTATTCGACACATTTTCAGTTTCGGAAAGAAATGTAAAGACACTGCCTATGCTCAAAGGGGTCCTCAAGCACGCTGCGGACATCTTTAAAGAGCCTACCAGGGCGAGGGTGGTCAACCCACGTATTGAAAAAAAGTACAGACCAGCGCCTGCAGACCCTGCATACATTCGAGGACAGTTGCCGCTTGACTCCTTGGTGGTAGCAAACGCACGCAAGAGGGCCAACTCCCAAACAACGGGTGAAGCTCCTCCCCCGGATAAGGAGTCCAAAGTGCTAGAGGCAGGGGGCAAAAGAGTGGCTGCACAGGCTGCCAATTTCTGGCGTATTGCAAATACACAGGCACTACTGGCACGTTATGATCGTTCACATTACGACACACTAGAGCAGATTGTAGAACACCTGCCTCCGCAGTTTCAAGAGGGCACCAAACTGCTTATACAAGAGGGACAACTGATCTCCAACGCGGCCATAAAGTGCGCACTTGATGTCGCGGACACAGCCGCTAGGGCCGTTAACACCAGTGTCATGCTCAGAAGACAGGCTTGGCTCCGCATATCGGGCTTCAAACCTGACATCCAAACAACCATACTTAATCAACCAGTCAATCCGGATAGACTGTTTGGTCCAGATGTTGACACCACCCTGGAAAAGATTAAAAAGGACACTGAAACTGCTAAATCGATGGGGGCCCTACAATCTCAGCAGTTTCGGGGCAATAATTTTCGTCGCTCAGGTGCCCGTGGAGTCACCAGAGGACAGATGGGTCAACAGTCGCAGTTCCCTAGAGGTGGAGCACAGTCCTCGTACCCCAAACAGAACAAGAGGGGCTACAGGGGAAACAGCAACAAAGGACGTGGCAAAGGAGGCAACAATTCACGCTCCTCTGCCCCAAGCAACCAGTGACTCTCTGTCACTGCCCCCCGACCATTTAACACCTGTCGGGGGGAGAATACAGCAGTTCCTGCCCGTCTGGACCAACATCACCACAGACAGGTGGGTGCGACAGCTTATCCAGTACGGTTATTGTCTAGAGTTAAAGTCCACTCCACCCAACATTCCACCAAGGCAAAGACCTATGTCAGCAGAGCACTTGCACTTATTGCAGCAAGAAGTGTTGGTAATGCTGCAAAAAGGGGCAATCGAGCTCGTGCCAGTGGGGGAAGAAGGCACAGGGGTTTATTCCCTGTACTTCCTCATTCCAAAGAAGGATGGATCTCTACGGCCAATTCTGGATCTCCGTCCCCTCAATCTGTACATACTGTCAGAGCATTTCCACATGCTTACACTGCAACAGATTCTTCCTATGTTAAACAAAGGAGACTTCTTAGCAACCTTGGATCTCAAGGATGCTTATTTCCACATTCCGTTACATCCGTCCCACAGGAAGTACCTCAGGTTCACTATCCAGGGCACGCATTATCAGTTCAAAGTCCTACCCTTCGGAGTCACAACTGCCCCAAGGGTCTTTACCAAGTGT
Source organism: Lissotriton vulgaris (assembly GCF_964263255.1). Lineage (NCBI taxonomy): Eukaryota > Metazoa > Chordata > Amphibia > Caudata > Salamandridae > Lissotriton > Lissotriton vulgaris. The sequence continues at coordinate 1,105,614,615 of NC_141698.1, forward strand.
CTGGCGACTGTAGCAGCGCACCTCAGGAGGCAGAACATCCATGTCTACCCCTACCTCGACGACTGGCTCGTTCAAGCCAGATCGGAACAGCAGTGCGCCGCGGACATGTCGACTACCATTCACCTCCTTCACGACCTGGGTTTCTCGTTGAATTACCCGAAGTCACACCTTCAGCCGGCACACGTCCGGCAGTTTCTGGGTGCGACAATCAATACCCTGACGGCCTCGGCACAACCAAACCAGGTCAGGATAGACGGCATACAGTCTTTAATCCAGAAGTTCAGACCGGGACACTCACTTCCAGCAACAGTGTTCATGCAGTTGATAGGCATGATGGCCTCCTGCATCTTCATAGTCCCTCACGCACGGTTGCATATGCGCCCGCTCCAGGAGTGCTTAGCAAATCAGTGGACACAGGCTCAGGGACAATTAACAGACCTAGTGTTGGTTACCAGTCGGGCATACAACTCTTTGCATTGGTGGACTCCACACAACCTTTGCAAGGGCCGACTGTTCCAGGAGCCAGTGCCACAGGTTATCCTGACAACGGACGCATCTCTCCAAAGATGGGGAGCACACCTGCTAACTTACACAGTGCAGGGACTATGGACGACGCAGCAACAGAAGATGCACATCAACTATCTAGAACTGATGGCGATCTTCATGGCGCTCAAGTCCTTCATTGTACATCTGTGCAACAAGGTGGTGTTAGTCCGGACGGACAACATGACCGCGATGTACTACATCCAAAAACAGGGAGGCACCCACTCACCACAGCTGTCTCACCTGGCTCAGAGCATGTGGAAGTGGGCCATTCAGAGGAACATCTTCCTCATGGCAGAACACCTCCCGGGGAAGGACAATCAGATGGCGGATCTGCTCAGCAGATACAGTCATCAAATGCACGAGTGGGAGATACATCCATCAGTACTCCAGCCGTACTTCCAAAGGTGGGGGCGTCCAGACATAGACCTGTTCGCCACAAGGGAGAACGCAAAATGCCAAAGCTTCGCCGCCAGGTTCCCACACCCCCAATCGCAGGGCAATGCAATATGGATGAACTGGTCAGGCAAATTTGCTTACGCTTTTCCCCCCCGACACCCCTGATACCACTGGTGGCGAGGAAACTACGGCAACACTCCATGACACTCATCCTAGTTGCTCCAACGTGGGCGCGCCAGGCATGGTACACCACGTTCCTCGAGCTCTCAGTGGTCCCGCATCAAAGACTGCGCCTCACGCCCAGACTTCTGACGCAGAACCATGGAGAAATTCAGCATCCAGATCCGCAACAGCTCAACCTAGCGATCTGGCTCCTGAAGTCTTAGAGTTTGGATACCTGAACCTACCTCCTGAATGCATGAACATCATCAAGGAGGCAAGGAAGCCGTCAACCAGAGCATGCTATGCCGCAAAGTGGAAGCGTTTTGTCATTTACTGTGCAGACAATGACATAAACCCGCTTGATGCATCTATCCCTAACATCATTTGCTATCTGTTACACCTTTACAAGTGCAAACTAGCGTACACTTCTATTCGGATACATCTATCCGCCATCGCAGCTTACCTTCAAAATAGGCAGCATCTCTCAGTCTTCAGGGTGCCTGCCATTAAAGCGTTTCTTGAAGGACTGAAACGAGTCATTCCCCCAAGAACACCGCCAGCTCCCGTGTGGAACCTCAATGTGGTCCTCACCAGGCTGATGGGACCACCGTTTGAGCCAATGCACTCGTGCGAACTGCAATTCCTAACGTGGAAAGTTGCTTTCCTAATTGCCATTACGTCACTAAGACGCGTAAGTGAGTTGCAAGCACTCACGATACAAGAGCCTTTCATCCAGATTCATCCAAATAGGGTGGTACTACGTACTAACCCCAAATTCCTCCCAAAGGTGGTGTCACATTTTCATCTCAACCAAACTATCGATTTGCCTGCATTCTTCCAGAACCCACAAACAGTGGCGGAAAGGATGCTCCATACCTTGGACGTACGGAGGGCATTGATGTACTACATAGACAGGACACAACACTTTAGGAAGACAAAACAACTCTTTGTTGCCTTCTCACCACAACACAAAGGCAACCCAATTTCCAAAGCAGGAATAGCCAGATGGATTGTTAAGTGCATCCAAATCTGTTATCATAAAGCCAAGCGCACTTTAACAATACCCCCAAAGGCACATTCCACACGCAAGTTGGGGGCATCCATGGCTTTCCTGGGAAACATTCCTCTAGAGGATATTTGCAGAGCAGCCACGTGGGTTACACCACATACCTTTACAAAACACTACTGTGTTGATGTACATTCCAAACAGCAAGCGGCTGTAGGGCAGGCTGTTCTCAAGACACTTTTTCAGGTTTCTGCAGCTGGCACGGGCAACCGCCGCTGATGGAGGGACTGCTATGTATTCTATGCAAAGATATGAATTTAGCAGCCCACATGCCTCGAACTGAATATGCTACTTACCAGTATGCATCTGTTCTTGGCATGTAGGGCTGCTAACATTCATATCGCCCACCCTCCTCCCCGGTGCCTGTCGCAGCTGCAGATATACTATTGTATTTAATCACTAGCATGGACATCCTTTACACTTGCCACTCCATCCTCTGCCACAATGGCTAAAAACAATCTGGGGATGGAGCCGATGCCCATGCGCACTGTAGTCCAGGGGAGGAGCCACCCATCTCAGGATACTTCGAAGACTCTTCCAGGACAACAATGTGCGATCATCCGGACCCAACACTAGGTGGCGATCTAATGCAAAGATATGAATGTTAGCAGCCCTACATGCCAAGAACAGATGCATACTGGTAAGTAGCATATTCATTTTCACTTGTTTGCAGGACATGTCCCATTGCTGAATCTAGGCAACCAGGGCTGAGTTAGAAAAAGTAACGTAAAATTAACATACCTGCAATTTGTTGACAAAGCCTATTCATTTCAATGTACAGCTCCGAGTTTTGAAATCTGAAAATATTCTTTAAAAATCGCACGAATATCAAAAACGCATTTATTCACCTCTTTACAGGAAATGTCCCAGTGCTGAATCAAGGCATCCAGCACTGAGTTAGAAGTGTAACGCAAAAGTAACTTACCTGCATTTATTGAAAAAGCCTATTCATTCCAATGTACTGTATTTGCGAAGTATTGCATACTACTGCTCCCCTGTAAATCTAACCAAGTACAATTTCTATTGTATTCTCAAACTGTTTTATATGCAGTAACTTATTACTGAAAAGTATTCAATGCTTACCTGTGCCAGGCTTGCTTGGTTCTAAAAATAAAAAGTATATTTTTATACAAAAACAATTGGCCTAGAGTTCAGTTCGTGAGTGATTGAAATCATTTGCTGACTGAGTGTGTACATCAAATTCTTAACTGTGTCCTCTGATACTGCCTTACTGCTCGACCAAGCTACCACTATTAGAGAGTAAGGTTCTATCTAACTTTAACCTCTACCTACCTCTGGGAACACTTGGACTCCATACACACTATACCCCATTTTGGTGTAGTATATATAGAGCCAATTTCTTACAGATGCTTCTTGCCAAGACCCCCTTCTACGCTACAGCGAGCAATTTCAGTCTGATTCATCTGTAAACTAGGCATGAATCCAGCGGTGCGTGTATGTGCCTGTGTCATACCAGGATGTCCTATGCCTATATAACCCGGATATACTGCCATTCCTGTAAAATGCAAGTTGAATACCAGGCTGTCCCATGCCTATACAACACGGATATACTGCCACACCCGAACATTGCAAGTTACATATCCGACTGTCCTATGCCTATATAACCAGATTATACTGCCATGCCTATACAATGCAAGTTACATATTGTGCTGGCCTATGCCTATATAACCCAGATATACTGCCACACCCGTACAATGCAAGTTATATATCACGCTGGCCAATGCCTATATAACCCGGATATACTGCCACGCCTATACAATGCAAGTTACATATCACGCTGGCCTATGCCTATATAACACGGATATACTGCCACGCCTATACAGTGCAAGTTGAATATCAGGCTGTCCCATGCCTATACAACACGGATATACTGCCACACCCGAACATTGCAAGTTGCATATCCGGCTGTCCTATGCCTATATAACCAGATTATACTGCCATGCCAATACTATGCAAGTTACATATCGCGCTGGCCTATGCCTATATAACCCAGATATACTGCCACACCTGTACAATGCAAGTTATATATCACGCTGGCCAATGCCTATATAACCCGGATATACTGCCACGCCTATACAATGCAAGTTGAATACCAGGCTGTCCAATGCCTATGTAACACGGAAATACTGCCATGCCTATACAATGCAAATTACATATCACCCTGGCCTATGCCTATATAACCCAGATATACAGCCACACCTATACAATGAAAGTTGAATACCAGGCTGTCCCATGCCTTAGTAACCCGGATATACTGCCACGCCTATACAATGCTTTTAGAAATGGGATTTCCGGTTGGCTAAGGCTTGCGCCAAAGCCAGGCAGAAACCACCACTCTAGTCAGGGCAAGGGAGTTACACTCCAAAGATAACCCCTGCTCACCCTCTAGGCAACGTGGCGCGAGCAGTAAGGCTTATCCCGGAGGCAATATAAGTTAAGTGTTTGTGCGCGCACCCAGCAACAACACCCAAGGCCCACCACAAAGGAAACTCCACACAAGGTTATATATAAAAAAAACCTTTGTATTATACCAAACACATTAGATAAAAACACACACTTTACAATGTACAAACAGGCACAGGCAGAATTTACAGGGGATGTATCTCCAGGACAGGGCCACATGGACCACTGTCAGGAATAAGCACTTGTAGAACTAGGATACTTGTTAGAATTAGAACTTAGGACATAGCACATATAATAACTTGTAGCACAAAATAGAAAATAGAGCACACAACCAGAAATCACTGGTAACTGGCAAGTACCACCTACGCAACCCTAACCACCTTGGGAAAATATCACGCAGGGAACCATGAGCTCACTAGTATCATTATACTAGGCAAAACAACCTCCTAAGCACCACAATACATTCAGAGGTATAAAACATTACACATGATGCAGCAATGACATTAGGCAGGTATCACAATTGTGCAAAAACCACATAGGGCATGAACATGTACCCCACGCAAGGGTATAATAACAGAACTGTCCCCAGGCCAACTGGCCTCTCAGGGGCTGAAACGCCCTGTTTCCAGAGAGTCAGGGCAGACTGCGTAGTTAGCCAAAGAGATTGCGCAAAGCCTAAACGTAGCAGCTGCCCACTAAGTGCTGGGCAGCTGTAGCGGGGAGCCCAGCACCAGCGTGCCTCCTGGCTTTCCTGTGGGGCTCTGAACAACAATGGGGCCCAAGGACATGTGGGAGCCTCGTGGGCTCAAGAAACAAATGCCACCTCACTGTGGGGAGCGGACCGCTGCCAACCGGGGCCGCTCTACCCTCCAAAATGCCTCCTGGGCCTCGTGGGCTCTACAACCGCATGTATTGTGGGACAACGTGGGAGCGGCCCGCTGCCTCTGGGGCCGCTCTAACACAGGAAAAAGCCCCAATCGTTGGGAGTCCCACTCGGGGGACTCAGACTAGCAAAATGCCCCCGTGGGTGTCCCGCTCTGGGACTGTTAAAAATACTGTGCCCCCAAGGTTGGTGGAGCCTCGCAGGCTCAAAAACAGACTGTGAGAGCCTCGAGGGAGCGGCCCGCTATCCATTGGGGCCGTTTCAAGGGACAGCAAAACCCACCCGAGGCCCTCTCCTTACCGGGCTCTTCCGGGGGGTGGGGGGACAACACAGCGCTCTCCTCTGGTGGCGGCCGCGGGACTCCCTCTCCACTGGAGTCCTTCTCGTTGGCGGGCTGCAGGCTCGAGAGCTCCCGCTCCTCAGGGCTCTCTCTCGCTGGTCCTGGGTTTTGGCTGCGGGGCTCTCCCTTCCAGACGGGAGCCTCGCTGACCGCAGCACTTATCCTCACAGACACGGGGTTCTCCGGTTCACACAGGAGCCCGTCACCTCACTTCCGGCCTCACTTCCATCTTGCGGGCCCGCCCACAGTCAGGCGGCCCGCCCACAGTCAGACGGCCCGCTTGGCTTCCTGCTTTCGGTTTCTTGTCAGGGCATTTCCGGGTCGCGATGGCAGCGGCCCGGCAACGTCTTTGAACACTCCTGGGTTGCAGCAGTGAATTCTTTCTCCTCAATACGGGGTGGGCTCCCGTTAAATAAATAAATAAAACCGGGTGGGCACCTGTTCTTGGGCACAAACTAAGTAGGCAAAGAAGCGGGGTTGGCACCCGCGCCGCAACTCGGCGAACTGGCTCGGCGGAATGCAGGGTGGGCACCTGCCTTGAAGACCAGCAAAAAGGGGGATCCCCACGCGGGGGAATCCCTCTAGGGAGGAATCACCTGCACCAGTGGTGCAACGCGCTATTTGGAGGGGAGGCCAGCACTCCCCAGGAACTGGCAGACCACCCAAGTCCCTCCAGGTCCAGCAAAAGTCTTTTAGCAAGGCAGGGGGGGGGGGCTAAACTGCACCCAGGGGCCAGCTCACAGGGCCCTCCAGGCAGGGAGGCAGTCCCAGTGGCGGTCCTCCTGGCACCCAGCAGCAGCAGCCCTCCTCAAGAAAGGATCCAAGAAGAGAACGTTTTACATGGGGTCACAGCCCCTTCTTATACACAAGATTCCTTTGTCCTCAGGTGCAGGGTGAAGGTAAAACCAGATGCAACTGGTTTTGGAGCACTTTGTTGTGCTCAGCCACCCTTTCCATTCACTGGCCAGGCTAGGGACATTAGACGCACCATAGGGGGTGGAGCTAGCATTGGGTGGGGAAAGCCCAGCCCTATTCAGGTCCCAGGTGCACTCCTCCCCAGCCATCAACATGCAGATCTCCCATTCACCACTGGGGCAGACCCATCCTGACTCTTGGAGCCTGGCACACCAGCCAGCTCCAGCCAATCACAAGCTAGCCAGTCATTTCACCTTTTATACACAGACAGGCCAACTTCTAGAAGTGGCACTTCCACACTAGACACAATCACGCCGCACACATCATCGCACAGCATTTAATCACACGAGACCGCACATACCAAACTAGAGCTTGCACTCCCCACACATCAGGAACTAACATGGCCACATACATTCCCCATGCATTCCTATGGGAGAGCACGCCAATCTCACCACACGCACGCACTTTACCCTGGGACACAGTGGTAAAGTGCGCAGAAACCAAAAATCACTAACACTGGGTCACCATAAAAAGCAAAAAGTTTAGGGGTGAACATGCCAGAAGGGCCAAGTCCAACAAATGCAAATTACATATCACGCTGGCCTATGCCTATATAACCGGGATATACTGCTACACCTATACAATGCAAGTTGAATACCAGGCTGTCCCATGCCTATACAACCCGGATATACTGCCACACCCATACAATGCAAATTCCATATCAGGCTGTCCTAGGCTTATATAACCCGGATATACTGCCACGCCTATACAATGCAAGTAACATCATGCTGGTCTATGCCTATGCCTATATTACCCGGATATACTGCCACACCCATACAAGGCAGGTAGCATATCCAGCTGTCCTATGCCTATATAACCTGGATATACTGCAATGCCTATACAATGCAAGTTGCATATCACGCTGGCCTATGCCTATATAACCCGGATATACTGCCACGCCTGTACAATGCAAGTTTCATACCTGGCTGTCCTATGCCTATATAACCTGGATATACTGCCACGCCTATACAATGAAAGTGGACTACCAGGCTGTCCCATGCCTATATAACCCGGAAATACTGCCACTCCTATACAATGCAAATTACACATCACGCTGGCCTATGCCTATATAACCCGGATATACTACCACGCACACACAATGCAAGTTGCATATCACGCTGGCGTAGGCCTATATATCCAGCTAAATCCATACACCACTATACACCACCAGCTACATCAATTTCAGTTTATTACCTCTGTAATCTGCATGATGCCCAGTGTCCTGCCTGTGTACTTTAAGATACACACCAGACACTCCACTGTCTGTTGTGTCAGGATCGCACCCTGCACCATTTCTGTACACCCTCTGCTCCGTGCCCGACTGTTCCATTCCTGTATAATCAGAAATATGCCCTGAACCATGCCTGCATGCCCTTGTCTCGGTATTAGACTGTTCCATGTCCCTGTAACCAGGATTATGGCAGATGCTTTGACTGTATACCCTCTACTCTGTATCCAGCTGCACTGTGCTTGCCTGTCGAGGATTATAACCTGTACCATGCCTGCCTATCTTCAGCTTCACAGCAGACTCCCCATGCTTGTGTATCCCCAACTCCACATCGCACTGCCCCATGCATGAATAGTCTGAACATTACCCTGCTCTGTGCCTTTAGATTCCCTACTGTGTTCCAGTCAGTCCAGTAGCGCTATAGCGTCAAGAAACCTATATGGTGAACCATGAACGTATGCGCTTTGGAAAATCCCTACATCTATAGTCTGCATGAGATCTTGCACATGCCTGCATTCCCTCTGCCTCGCTTCAATCATTCTGATGCCTGCATAATGTGGAGAAGCCCCTTAAGGTTCTTCTGGCTCCCTGTTTGTAAAACGAGGGCAGAAGCGGGCACTGTGGTGTCCCTGTGCTGGTGGTGGACTCACTTGCTTGGATGCCTCTTGAATGGTGTTCAGGGAATGTTGGGATTTGGCAGATTCTCACACAGTGGAGCAAAAAACGGCGATAACTTGCTCAGTGAGGATTTTTGAGCTCCACTCTATGTGAACGGCATGCTTTCTGCTCTTGGTCAGTGAGCGGCCAGCATTGTTCCTTCGGTCCTAGCTTTAGTGAGTGGTCGGCGGTCTACTTTTTGTACTCAAATGCAAAAACAACAAAGTGATAGATGAAATGCTTGAAATAATCTCAGCCACTGGCAATCACTCGAGCTTCATCCCTGTAGGAGAGTAGGGTCTGCTATCCTATGCTCACCCCAATTTTTGCTTTTTGCTTCACTGGTTTTCGACTTACTGAGGCTGTGGGCCTACTAATCAGACCCCCAGCCTGCTGTTCTCTCTCTAAATTTGTAATACATGTGCTATAGGTACATACCACAATTGGAAATGGACTCCTTGTCAGCCCCTGTACCATGCACTATTGGTGCTCAGGGCATAGGTGCCACCAAGGCCTACCAGGGGCTGAAGCATAGCTTTTGCCACCCCTGGCTGGTTCTTAAATTGACACAACTGGCTGAACACTCAGCTGGGGCAAGTGGGTGTAATCACCCCTTGCTTAGATATAGTATACCTATATCTAAACCTATATCTGGACACATATAAACCTGTGAGTCACTCCTATGGAAGGCCTTATCAATCCTGGAGGCAGAGTGCGTGGTTTTATGTGAGATGGAGCTCTGGCATGAGCTGAGCCTGTCTACAGCTGTCGGGAACAACTCCCTAAGCTGATCCGGGATAATGCCATACCATATACTCTTAAGTGCCTTATAATCCTCGCGGTTATATAGCAACTTTGGTTTGGCTTTATCAAAACATGTCGTGTAAGGTGTCATACGAACTGGAATACTACCCCCTCGCCAGTTCTGGTGACGGGGGTAGTATTCCACCCTTCTAGAGGGAGAAGACATGTTACTTTACTGAAACGCGGTTGATTTAAAATGAGCCTCAGATCCACAAAATGGATGCCTCTGCCACAGACACGGGTCTGGCCTCCTGCTGCTGACCGAAACTCAGCAAATCGTGGCCTTGACAAAGGGTTTCCTGTCGCAGGGCGGTGTCAAACCACCCCAGACAGGAGATGGTGGATTGTAGCAGGGAGGTTTCAAAGAAACCAGACACTGCCTGGGGAGCAAAAGGCTGCCCCTTGCATAATCCGGCCAAACCGGTTCTGGGGCACACCAGCCCCAGTCCCAGCGTGACCTGGATCAAAGGAAAGGGGTGTAACCACCCCCTTCCTGGGTCCCACCAATAGGAGGGGACCTAGCAGGATGTCCAGCCCACCAGATTCGAATAAGAGTGGGAGCAGTGCCAATGCAACTCAGATCATCCTGAAGAAACATAAGAAACGAATTCTGGACCCTTCGACATCCTACTCTACGTAGAAGACTGAAGAATCTCCCTTGTGGTCAAGGAGTGACCACCCTGTGCAAACAGGTACCAACCAGCACCTCGACCCTTGCTTTGTTGCAGTTCCCGCCGGAACTCGAGCGACAGAGATCAAGCTTGCCTGCCTTCCTCCAGCCCGATCCACAGTCCCTGCAGAGCTGAGACCCGTGGAGGCGACCGGAAGCGTGGGGCACGCCATCTTGAAAAGGCCACGAGACGCTGACCGTGCAGCCCACGAGTGAACCTCGAAGCTGTGCACCGGGGTTTGAGAAGCCCCAACCCTGAGCTACACTTGCACCAAAGCTACCCCCTCCACACTCGACGAGTGCTGCGTGGGGCCCTTCTGCTTGTGTTGGCTTGACGCGTTGGCCCGGTCACTTGCCAGCTGGCTTGTGGCCCCTGTGCCGACAAACTTGAAAACGACTTGCTTTTCTGGTTGCTCCAGATCTGCACCAGCTCCTGTGAAAAGGAGCCCCCACTCTGACCCTCCTGGTCCGAGTGAGAAGCAATCTCCCGGTTCCCCGTGGATTGCTTTTTCCAAGTGCTGTTTGCTGCAATCTTGAAGCCGACGGTGCTGACGGCGAGAGCCTGCGTGGGACAGATCGTGACCTGCTCCTGGACGTCGCAGATGCCCCAGAGCCCACGTGACAGCGGAGAGAAGCCTCTCGACAACCATCTGATTGCGCCCGACATTGCCTGGTTCCGTCCTGGTTCCACCCTGGTCACTGCTGAGTGACCCAGACTCTGTCCCCTCTGCTTTCAGATTCATCTCGACTTCGATCCACCCTTGGATCACACCGGACACTTCTGCTTCCCATCGCCTGCAGCTTCTCCAGCTCCAAGCACCAAGAACCTGCGTGTCAAAACCCGACGCCTCTTCGACCCTGTGCACCCACTTCCTGTGGGTGAGGTAACATTGCAACGCCGGTGTCCCTACACTGGTACACACCTCTAGGGTCTGTGTCTTAAGTTTTGTTCCTCTAGGTTCAGCTGAAGTATCTTTAAACTAACTTTGTGTAACTTTTACGCACCATTGACATTGCATTGGTGTAAGCCGCACTTTACGTGCTGCACCCGAATCCCGCGGGCTTCTCCCGACTTCAGCATTGCTAGTCCTGACTGCTCCCAGCGATTCTCTAGGCCTTAAGCCTAACCACTGTTCGATTGGTATCTCTTATACAATTTTTTTAGTATATGGTTTGAGTGGCCACTTGTCCTCATCCATAATTGTGCAACTTTGTATGTTATACTGTGCTTTTGATTTAACGCTTGTGCCCCTTTGCTCATAATGAGTACTGGGGATTAATTTAGAAATAAACACATATATTTTTATAATATATACTTGTGTGGTGTCCTTTCATTTGGTATTACAGGATTGTATGTGGTAAAACAGCTCGCTTAACACGACCTCTTGAGTTAAGCCTTTAAGGCTGCTTAGTCTATGCTACCCTTAAGATAGCTTGTCTAATAAGGTTGACTTACAACCAGACACCATAAGGGATTGTTTGGACTGATACAAGGTGTTTCCAGAATTGGAAACACCACATATCAGGCCAACTTCTCACAATCCCCAATCCATTATTTGTTTGTCCACCGTGCCATCTGAGTTTGGACTCAGCCATATGCAAATCATTCTTGACCCTGCTCCTCATGAAAGCAGACCAGCCTGAACTGCCTGGCCAAGTCTTCACTGAACAGGAACCCAAGCAAACTAGGACCAGTGTCGCCCTAGTTACGGGACTTAAGCCAGGTATATGTGCCACTGGGACAAAGTTATACCTGGCTGAAGATTCCCTAGGTTTGTTGTCTTCCAGTTCAGGGAGGACCCGGCCTAGCAGAAGCTAGAATCAAGCTAGAACTGGCTAGGTTGCTGGTGTTCTGGTTGAGCGAGGGCCTGGCAGTTCGGGCTGGACTCTTACCTTGAAGAAAAGGGGCAAGACTGATTTGCATACGGCTGGGTCCAAACTGAGGTTGCATGATGGGCAAAAAACAATGAATTGGGATGCGGCTCGAGCAGGGCAGAGATTAAGTCAAGTGGTCACCATGTTGTTTTTGCATTTGACTGCTTTTTGGACCAGCTCAAGGAATGGTCAATGTGGTGCTTTCTGCCCTGGCTCATCGAGTGGCAAATGTGCAAATAGTTAAATCAGCTACTCCGGATGTGGTTTCTGCCAAGTGAGCGATGGGTGACAAGCGTTCTATAACTATCTCCCTGAGCAGACAATGATGTGCTTCCCCTCCTGCCTCAGGGAGTGCATGCTCACTGCTCTAGTTAATTGAGCAGTGAGTGATGTGCTGTTCTGCTCAGTGAGTGGAGAATGATGTGCTTCTGGTACTGGGTCTGTGGACGAACAATGATAGTTTACTGTCTTGATTCAGTGAGTGATGGGTGACTTGCTTACAGTACTGGCTCAATGAGTGACAGTTGTGTGCTCTCCCTCTTGGTCAGTAAGTGATGGGTGACATGCTTTCAGTACTGCCTCAATGAGTGACAGTTATGTGCTTTCCCTCCTGGTCAGTGGTGGGTAACCTGCTGTTTCCTCTCTGTCCACAGGTGGACATTTGTGCTGAAGAACTGGGGAACAGTGTGAAGCCCGCTGTGTGTCTATTGGGAGATGTTGATGCTGTCACTAAGCAGGTAACATAGAGACTTTCAGAAGCAATTCTCTGTTCTCAACATGTGCCTATTCACATTCGGTGCATTATTCTGCCATTTGTCATTAGATGTAGCAATGTTATTTGAAAAAATAAATCTTTACTTTTGAGCGTCGACCATAGGCGGGCCCACTTGACATTGACTGGAAGCCCACAGCCCCCAGGGCGTGACTGCCAACATTTTTAGATTCTTTTTCACCCATGGGTGCAGGAGAGTGCAGATACCTGCAGTTTATATTTTTTATTACAATGATGCTGATGCTGAAAGGAAAATGCTACTTGCCACAGTATGCATCTGTTCTTGGCTTGTAGAGCTATAGATCCACATGCTGTGCATAGCTCGCCAACTAGTGTTGGGTCCGGGTGATAGCACTTTGTCCTTCTTCGAAGAAGTCTTTCCAGCCACGAGGTAGATGCCTCCTCCTTTCGGTGATAGTGCGCATGGGCATCAACTCCATCGTTGGATTGTTTTAGCGCAGAGTGTGATGATGGAGTTAGTAAGAGTAGCAAAGGGAGATGTCCATGTATATTGTATCTAAGCAAGATAGGACTACAACAGGTATAGGTAACGGGGGAGGTGGGTGGGCACATGTGACTCTACAGCTCTACATGCCAAGAACAGATACATACTGTGGTAAGTAGCATTTTCTGTTTGAGGCATGTGAGCTGTAGATCACATGCTGTGCGTAGCCTATATAACAGTTATTTCCCAAAGCAGTGGCTAACCTGTAGCTGTTTCAGCTGTTTGAAATAGTGTACGTAAAACTGCTTGGCCCACCCTAGCTGCTTGTCTAGCTAAGACATCTACACAATAGTGTTTTGTAAATGTGTGTGGTGTAGACCATGTTGCAGCTTTGCAAATGTAATCTATGGGTGTATTTCCTAAAAATGCCACAGAGGCCCCTATTGTACGAGTGGAGTACGCTCTGGGGGTATTGTTAATGTGCGTTTTGCTTTAAAATAGCATGTTTAAATGCACTTGACTATCCACCGTGCAATACCTGATTTTGATATAGGATTGCCTTTATGTGGTGGAGCAAAAGCAACCAATAGTAGCTTGGTCTTACGGAAATGTTTTGTCCTTTCAATGTAGTAGAGTAATGCTCTTTTCACATCCAAGGTGTGTAGAGCACACTCTGCCACAGAATCTGGTTGAGGGAAGAACACAGACAACTCAACAGGTTGGTTGATATGAAAGGCAGAAATTACTTTAGGTAGGAACTTTGGGTTGGTCCGAAGAACCACTTTAGTTTGGTGGTAAAAATGGTTCTTCTACGGTTAGTGTCTGGAGCTCACCCACTCTCCTCAGTGATGTGAAAGCTACCTTCCAAGTGATAAATTGCAGTTCACATCTATGCAATGGCTCATAAGGTGGACCCATTAGTCTGGTAAAGACAATGTTGAGATTCCACACTGGAGCAGGTGGAAGTCTTGGGGGAATGATTCTTTTAAGTACCGCCATAAATGCTATAATAGCAGGCACTCTAAAAAGAGACAGATGTTATGCAGCTATTGCAGCAAGATGTAAGAGTATGGATATGTACGCTAAATTAGTACACTGTAGATGTAATTGATGGCAAATGATGTTTTGTATTGAAGCATCAAGCGGGTTAATTTGATTGTTATTACAGTATATCACAAACCGCTTCCACTTTGCTGCATAGCATGCTCTTGTGGTCGGACGCCTAGCCTCTTTGATGATATTCATGCAATATGGCGTAAGATTGAGGTAAAAAAAGTCAAAAGATCAAAGATGAGGGAGTGAAGAGGTAGTGCTAGAGAGCACTATGGTGGATGCACCCTCCTCCATGCAATGGTATTCAGAAAACAAAAAGATCCACCTCTAAGAGGTTCTCTGTGAGCTCAATGATAAGAGGCATACACAGTGTTTGTTAAAATACCCCTCACACACCAAAAGGGCCCTTGGTGTCATGCTTCAACATCGGGAGAACTAGCGCATTATTAGCCTGGTTTCTCCGACACACCACTTTTAATAATACCAGCCTATGACTAATACAAATTTTAAATTTATAAGGCCAGGTATTTTTTAATCTCACCCTACCATTCACCCCTGACCCTACTTCACTCACTCAAAATACACTACACATAGCACTTACAATCTAAAAAGTGCACCAGCGTAGTCACCAGTCGTAGCACGCCCCGTCCCGCTGTTGGGCGGGAAGACCCCGATGATGAAGCATGACACCAAGGGCCCTTTTGGTGTGTGAGGGGTATTTTAACAAACACTGTGTATGCCTCTTATCATTTGGCTCACCGAGAACCTCTTTGAGGTGGATCTTTTTTTTTTCTGAGTAAGATTGAGGTAGCCAAACTCTAAGATTTCAGGTGCCAGATCGCAGGTTTGAGATGACTGGGATGGATGCCTGATGTCTTCCTGGCTCTGAGTGAGGAGGTTGGGAGTAAGATGAAGTTTTTAGTGAGGAACTACTGATAACTCCAACAGTGTTGTGAACCAGGGTTGACGGGCCCATGTGGGATCAACCAGGATAAGTGTCAGGGACTGCTGTCTGAGCTTCCGAACCACTTATGGAATGAGTGAGAGAGGTAGAAAAGCTTAAGCAAATATCCCAAACCAGTTCATCCATAGTGCATTGCCTTTGGACAATGGGTGTGGATACCTGGATGCAAAGCTTGGGCATTTAGTGTTTAGGTGTGTGGCGAACAGATCTATCTCTGTGAAGCCCCAAATTTGGAAGAATGGGAGGAGAACCTGAGGGTGGAGTTCCATTCGTGGATCTGTTGTCGTTGACGACTGAGCAGATCTGCAATCTGGTTGTTGACTCCTGGAAGGTGTTCACAAGGAGATACATTTTGTGACTTTTAGCACATCTCCAGATGGTCTGAGCTAGTTGTGACAGCTGGAGAGTCTGTCCCCCCCTGTTCTTGTATGTAGTACATGCTGTCATGTTATCTGTGCGAATTAGGACAGATTTGCCTACTAGATGAAGTTGAAACGCTTTGAGAGCTAGAAACATCGCTAGCAGCTCTAGATGGTTTATGTGGAGCTGCTTTTGTAGCAGAGTCCACATGCCCTGAATGATAGGTTATTAGAGATGAGCTCCCCAGCCAGTGAGCGAGGCATCTGCTGTTAGCACTATGTGTGGAACTGGGTCGATGAAGGGCCGCCCTTTTAAAAGGTTTTGTGTATTCCACCACTGCAGAGAGCGATGGTTGCAGCCGTCCACCAACACTAGATCTGATAACCGACCCCTGGGCCTGGTTCCACTGATGTGCTTAACATTCCTGGAGGGGAAGCATTTGAAGTCTTGCATAAGGGACGATTAGGATGCAAGACTCCATCATTCCTGCATGAACACTCGAACTGGTAATGTGTGTTGGGACCGAAACTGAAAGATTAGAGTCTGCATGTTGCGGATTCTGGCTGGGATGGGACATGCTAGAGTTATTGAGTGTTTATTATGGCTCCTAGATACACCTGTATGTTGGATGGTTGTTGTTAGAAATGGGGGGTCTCTGGTTGTCAATGGCTGGCGCCAATGTCCAAATAGGGACCCATCTTCCTAAGTCAGGGCAAGAGGGCTACCCCGTTTTGATAACCCCTGCTCAACCCGGTGGTAACGTAGCACAAGCAGTTAGGCCTATCTCAGAGGCAGTATGTGAAGCTTTTATGACCATGCACAATAAGGCAGTAACAACACCACAAAAGGACACCACTCAAGTAGGTATAGAAAAATAGTATCTTTATCTAAGGTTTAACTCAAGACTCTCAAAGCGTTTTAACAAGCCACAATGCACGTAAATCAGAAGGGACTTAAGAAGGCACTAAGTTATCCACCAGAATGTGGCGCTGACTGAGTTCAAGGCTGGGGCCTACGAGACCCATTGTGCACCAGGTACCTGCGGTTCGAAGTGGATACACCACGCAGCTTCTCGAAGAAGCGGAGACGGGGACAGGCGGACTCCCAGTGACCACATGTCTTGGCTGAAGTGGTCCGCAGCATGCACCCCCAATGATTCGGGCACTCTGGGACAAGCAGGCTCTCAGCGACAGCAGCACGTGGCTGCCGGGGCTGGTGGTGGCGATGACTCGCGTCGTGCAGCTCTGTGGTGGACTCGCGGCGGCTCTCTGTTATCTGGTATGGCCCACAGGACAAATCACGATGAGGCAAAGTTGGCAAAGGTGTGGGCACTCAGCGGCAGCAGCTCTCTCTTAGCTGCGGTGGCCCACGGGACAAATCACAGTGATGCAAAGTTGGTAAAGGTGCAGGCTCTTAGCTGCGGCGGCGCACGGGACGATAGCGACAATCTTTGACAATGGGGAACAAGATGCGGGCACACAGCGGCGGCAGCTCCCTTATCTGCGACAGCCCACAGGACAAATCACGATGATGCAAAGTTGGCCAAGGGTGCGGGCACTCAGCGGCAGCAGCTCTCTTAGCTGCGGCGGCCCACAGGACAAAGGATGATATCGACCAGGCTGGCACAACGGTGGGCACTCAGTGGCAACAGCTCTCTCTAAGCTGTGGCGGCCCACTCAGATTCAGCAAACGTTCCGAAGGTTCAAATTAAGGCGGGCTCTCAGCGGCAGCAACTCTCTTAGCTGCAGCGGCCCACCCAGATTCAGCAAAGGTTCTGAAGGTTCAAATTAAGCTGGGCTCTCAACTGCAGCAGCTTTCTCTTAGCTGCAGCGGTCAACACAGATCCAGCGTAGGTTCTGAAGGTTCAAATTAAGGCGGGCTCTCAGCGGTGGCAGCGCTCTCTTAGCTGCAGCGGCCCACACAGACTCAGCAAAGGGCTACCAGTCCCGGTCCTCACAGTAGAACTAGAGGCTCCGAATTACTCGACGGAGGCCTCCCCTGCAAAAAGAATTAATCACACAGGAATGCCAACGGCTGATGGGGTGAAGTCTAATGTCCCTGAGACTTCAGCAGGAGGCGCTATCGTTTCAGGCCCTTGGGTAGTTTCTTCAGCAAGCTTAGTGAAAGTATCAAAGTCCTTTCCTCTGTTTATTCAGACAGAGTTTCGTCTCGACATCCAGAAGGACCACCCGGAAAAGGTTTCATCGCAGCGTTGTATACCTAAAAAGTCCTAGTTCTCTAAAGTCACGAATCACTGAATCCAGCCAGAACCAGTTCGGTGGGGTCAGGAGCACTTGTTTTATGAGGTGACATCCTGCCCTTTCAGAATGAGGGGGGCTGCTATCAGACGCCCAGTGGGAGGTGGAGCCATCATTCACCTTGCCAGGCATGGCCCTGCTCAGATCAAAGAGTCACCCCTCCCCACGCTCTGCATGCCAATCTCTCTCTCTCCAGCCAGGTCTGACCCAGTTGGCCCTGCTGCTCCAAAACCAGACGTCCAATACACATACTAGCAAAGCCTACAGGAAAGCTTAGGCAAGAAAATACCTCATTTCCAGAAGAGGCATTTTCGAACACTGTATTTTCTAAATGGTCCTTATAAAAAGGTGTATCTCACTGTCCTGAGCTTAAACATATCAAATTCGAATTTCCTATCAGGTTCCTGGGGTCAGATTGGATTATGGAAGGTAATCCTCAGCCTGCCCATTCCGGCCTATGAGAACGGATAGCTTCACAATAGTAAACGGTGAAATGGAGGGTAGCTCGCTATTAGAACATGCTACTCAGACCTAGCATTATGGTTATCCCAATTCATACAGTCATCTTTACACAGGGAGCATTCGCGCTGTGGCACTGATTAGCAGTGGCACAGTGCCCAGAGCATCTAAATCCAGCCAACATAAAAGATAGGCAGCGAAAAGAGGAAGGGAGACCCACGCCAATGATGCCAGGTCTAACAGTTGTACATGACTTGGTCAGGTTTACGGTGAACCCAAGGTTGTGGAGTAGTTGTTTTTTGAGTGTGGCGTAGGCAGCTTTGTTGCGAGCTGGCTTTTATGTGCCAATTGTCTAGGTATCGGAAGATGTGAATGTGCTCTCTTCGTAAAAAAGCTGCAACTATTGCCAAGCACTTTGTGAAAACCCTGGGTGCGGTAGTTACTGCGAATGGGAGGACCTTCAATTGATAATGCTGGCCTCTACCACAAACCTGAGGTATTTGCGGTGAGCAGGGTGTATGGAAATAGACGTCCTTTAAGACCAGAGTGGATAGAAAGTCGCCTTGTTGAAATAGTAGGAGTACTTGCTGGAGTGTGACCATGTGAAAGTAGTTCGACTGAATGTATAGATTTAGTCTAGTATAGGCCTGAGAGAGCTGTCTTCTTTGGGAATTAAGAAGTACTGGGCGTATACCCCGGTCCCTTGGTATTGTAAGGGGACCGGCTCTATAGCATGTTTTTCCAAAATAGAGAGAACCTCTTGCCTTAGGAGGGTGATACGTTCTTGTGACATTGTATGTGATGTTGGAGGAATATTTGTGGGAATGTCTGTAAGCTCTAGGCAGTAACTATTTTGGATAATTTGTAGTACCCACTTGTCTGAGGTGATTGAATTCCAGACAAGTAGGAATTGAGAGAGACGTCCCCCGACAGGAGTGGAATGATCGGGGGTAACGAAGGAAGTCATTGTTTGTTTGCAAGGAAGTGCATGTGGAGTTGTTTCCTCTAAAATAGCCTCTTGATGAGGGCGATTGGTTGTTACCCTTGTAAGAGGAGGAGGGAGTTTTTGCAGATACATTTTTGTAGCCACCTTTGTAAAAGGAGCGACGAAAGGAACCCCTATTTGTAGATAACTGCAAAGCCCCCATGGACTTTACGACCTCCGTGTCTTTTTTCATTTTCTCCAGCGAGGTATCAACTGCTGGGCCAAGGAGATGCTCCTTGCCAAACGGTTGATTGAGAATGGAGGTTTGCACCTCAGGCATGAATCCTGAGATTCTCAACCAAGCATGCATGCATAGTAGTACGCTAGTGTTTACTGCACGAGCTGCCGTGTAATCCTGTGGGTCAGGTGATAGTGGTGTATTTGTTGGTGTGATGAGTAAGTTAGGATCAGTGGGGGAAGGAGGTGGAATGTAAGGTGGAGAAGGGTTAGTACCCACACTTATCCTTTTGAGAGGAATGCGGTAATCCTCTGGCTGGTCTATTTTCTTTTTGGAAGGGTGGCATGGATATGACCCATATCTGGATTTATCACCAGCTTTTTCTGTTTCGGACCCGAAGGGAGGGCAATGGGCCGAGGCTCTTTAGACGGAGTGTCTTTGTCTTTACTCGCCGGTTTCAGGCGTCGAAGGTTTCGGCTCCGAACCTTTCGTGCCGAAGGTGGCTTCTTCGGTAACGATGGGATTGTCACTGAGAGATGTTTCGGTTTGGGTTTCGGTGCCGAAGGTGTTTTTGTGGCACCAATATGGTGCTGCCTCGAGCCCGAGCTGGAAGGCTTTTCTTTGTGTTTCGGTGCTGGGCCTGAGGGTGGGTCGTCTAAAACTTTTTGTTGGTGCCGATCTTGGCCCGAAGGCAGAGTAGGGACCGGAGCCTTTTTCTTTGTTTTTTTTAAGGAGGCAAAGAGGTATATTTAGTCATGGTACGCTGACCTGGAGTAACCTGCTCCTCTTCTTCCATGTCGGAGTTGGCTTCGGACACCGAGATATGGTGTTCTTCTTCCTTGGCTCCTTGAGCGTGATGTTCTGTGTTGGAATTTTCACTGAAGATGTCCGGTGCGGAGCCGCTTTAATGTTGCATCTCGTGACGTTGAGCCCGACGGTCACAAAGCATCTTCTTCGATCGAAACGATTCGCATGCGTCGCAGTCTTTCTCGTCGTGTTCTGGGGACAGACAGAGGTTGCACACTTCGTGCAAGTCAGTGCGTGGAAATTTTGCACGACACCCGGGGCAGAGCTTGAAAGGAGTCCGTTCCATTGACTCCTAGCGCTGTCATAGTCTAACACTCACATCTACTGTTCAAAAATTATACAATAAATCTTAAAACAATATTGTAACTAAATATATATATATATATCCAGCTAAGTGAGGCTTCAGGATTAAACCCTTCAAACCTGCTGAGCACGGTGCTGAATATGCTAATTAAGCCTGCCTGAATGAAAAACAACCTACTAAGGTAACAATATGAACTAAAAAGGTGAAAAAAACATGGAATTACTATCTGACTCTCGCACTGAGAACTAAATGTCCCATCATGCACCATAATGCCTTGAACTGTGCCATACATCATTGGAGGGAGGTGCAAGAATGAAATAAAACCGGAAATGGTATGCGAGACTCAGATGTTTTTTTATTCACAGCCCCAGGCCCCAGAAGAAGAGGTTTTCTATCTTGAAACGCGTTGGGCAAAAACGAAAAATGATGTGAAGTAAGGAGGGAGGCTGCATCACACACGAGCGCCGTTGAGTGATCTCCCAAGCTGCAAGGCCATTGTTTACTATATATATAATTTTTTTTTTAAATTACATTTATGTAGATTACAGGTTTACTTTTTGGGGGGACCCTCAAAAAACCTTTTTTATTTACCCTTAAATTATATATATGAACTAATTACCGCACAGTCATCATTAAAAACATATATGCTTTGTAAAGACTTGCTTGGTAAAGACTATTGTGGTAAAAGTCATTTCGATGTAAAAAATGCATTGTACTTGCATTTCGTAGTAAAAACTTTGTGGTAAAGGCTGTCGCCCTGCATAAATAATGCAAGAGGTGGCGATTTCCACATACATATACTGTACCTCATCTGAGCTTTAGCACAGGCCTTTTTTTAAGGAGTAAAATCAATGCTTCGGCTGTAAATTAATTAACTGAAGGAATCGGTGGAACATTTGGAATTTAATTGACCTTTTAGGCTGTAACTGCTTTCAGAAGTCTATCTAGTAGAATTTCCCAGTTTCAGCATTTGTGGTACCAGCCATGAGGGCTGTTGTGTTCAGTGCATTGAGTGAGTGGCACGATCACCTGTGAGTGTCTATGTATTTGTGTATATTGCTAAAGTGACTGTCTGTCATCCAGTTCATTTTAAGTGATGGAACCTAGTCTGTCCCGTTCCTGTCCTACAAAGACTACGTCAAGGCATTTTTCCTCTTATCTCTTTGTCTCCCAAAAGTTGTAATGTTCATTTGTTAGGGACTGAATTTCAAATGTATTGTGAGGATATGGGGTGAATTATATGGGGTGGCACTCACCAACCCCTTTAGGGCTATTAGGTTTCGTTTGTTAAATGTTTAGCTCAACCCTAGGCAGTTGTGGCTCTGAGCTGTCGGGCTTACATACAATAACACGTGCCAAGCATTTAAACTGTACCAAAGCAATTACAATTCAACACTAATTTATCAACAAATACAGTCGATTTTGATATAATTTTTGTCACTAAAATGAAAAAGATCTACCGGTAGGTTACGGAGATACAGATTGTGCAAGATATAGTAAATTAATAGTTTTTATTTAACTGCAAACAATCATTGGTAAAGTCAACGAATTTGACATTTAGAAATGTATTCAAGAAAAACGGAGGTAAGTATCAATGCGCAGTTACTTACAGTTAATTTACACGACCAACTCCAGCATGGAGCCAGTAAGTTAGACCAACAAGGTCAACAATATATTTACCTCGACGAGAGACAGTTTCCAGGCCAGTTCCAGCGTCAGTGGCTCTTTGCCATTAACTTCCTAAGAGCTGTAGGATGCTGAAGAAACTGTGTGGTTGACGGGGAGCTACTTCTCAGTCCACATGCTTGGTGAGGCGATGCTGGCCACAGGGCTTGGCATCCCTCGAAGTTCTCTCGAGTGCGGTTAGACGTCCAGTCACCTGGAACAGCAGTTTCAGCGTTTTTCTACTTTTGTCAGTAACCGACCTTCTGGATGAACTAGTAACATTCCAACGACTCTCTCAGGCCCAGCAGACGCAGCTGCAACTTTTGAGTGCGCTGCCGTGGTGCTTCGGTGGTGTCTGCCGCTAGGGCACTGTAGCTAGGGTGACCAACTGGCATTGGTGCAAATTCAGGACGGTGAGTGTAAAAATTCAGGACACAGGGTCAAAATTCAGGACACAAATTCAGGACAGGAGGTCAAAATTCAGGACAATTGGATACGTTTTACAGACACATCAGAGGTCGCGCAATAGTAATTAAGTAAGCCCAGCCATATCCAAACATATTCAACCATTTGCAAACCTATCCATCATGTATCCTTCCATCTATCATTTCACTCATCCATCCCTTCATTCATCCTTTCACTCATCCATCCATTATCCATCCATCCACCCTTTCACCCTATCCATCTGTACACTCATCCATCCACTCGTCTACCCATCCATCCATTCACTCATCCATCCAGCCATGTACCCTTTCACCCATCCAGCCACCTTTTCACTTACTCATCTATCCACCCAGTCACTCATCCTTCCACCGATCCACCCTTTCAGTCATCCATCCATCCATCCTCTCTCCGTCGACCCTTTCACTTAGCAATCCTTCCTTCCATCCATCCACCCACCCATACATCTACTCATCCACTCATGAATCCATCCATTGACCCTATCACTTATTCATCCTTTCTCTCATCCATTTATCCTTTCACTCCTTCACTCATCTATTCATCCTTTTGTCCATCTACCCTCTCTGTGACTCACTCATCCATCTTTACATCCACCCTTTCACTCATCGGTCCATCCATTCACCCTTGCACTTATCAATTCATCAAGCCATCCACCTTTTCACTCATCCATCCTTTCACTCATCTATCCACCCTCTCACCCATCCAGCAACCCTTCCACCCATACATCCAGCTATTTACCTTTTCTCTCTTCCATCCTTCCACTCACTCATCAATTCATCCATCCTCTCTCATTATCCATCTATTCAATTGTTCATTCATCCATTCACCCTTTCACGAATTCATCCAGCCATCCACACATCCCTTCACTTACTCACTCACCCACCTTTTCATGTTAATTTTGAGCCAGCGTATGTCCGGTATAGAAAATAAAACACAGTGCTCACGGTTAAAGTTTGGCCACGTTGCGAAGTACTGCTCTAGAGAGATGTGGTGGATTGTTGCCTGCTCTGTTATGTGTCACACTGTGCAATTGAATGTTATTTGTGAAATGGTGATATTGTTTAATTAATGCACAGCTGACAAGAGTACCATTGTTTCACGGTGCTCAGGTGAAAAAAATCGGGTGTGGCAGGTGAGGAGCGAAAGAGTCGAAAAGGGCAGTATGGCTTAGTAGAAGTGAATGCAGGTCAGTCTCGTTCTTTTATAGGAAAATACATTAATTCTGCAGGGTTATTTAACTGCTTAGCGGCAAAGAATTGAAACAGCAAACAAAGATACATGATACTAACCTGGCACCAGTATGGGTTATCTGTCAAATAGAAAACAATGCTATGTCTGTGATAAATTGCAGGCCAGGCCACGTAGTAATGACAAGCAGGTCAAGTGGAGGTGCGCAGGAGGGGCCGATATTGGTACTAATAATTTAGCAACATTATACAACAGCCCTGAATATTTTGCATTGGCTGCCAATTGGGAAGAGAATTTTATTCAAACTTCTCCTAATCACTTTCAGGGCGTTCCACCAACGTGGACCAACCTACCTACAAAAGGGGTTCAAAAGATACCACCCAGCGCGTTGCTTGAGATCCACAAACCAGAACCTACTCTCTACACCCCATTTCAAACTGACCACTAAAGGTGGCAAATCCATCTTCGTTCTGGGAACTAAGGCCTGGAATAAACTCCCCCTTTCCCTGCGGTCTTTCTCTCAAGAAGCCCCCTTCAGGAAGGCACTGAAAACCTGGATTTTCTCTCTGCCTGAGGCCGTGTGCCGGACCCTGGTGTAATGTGTGAAGAGATTAGGACATCTTTTTCCTTTCCAACTTTCCATCTGAGTTGTGTAAGCGCCAAGATACTCCTTGGAGTGGAAGTAGCGCGGTAGAAATGTCCATTACATTACATTACATTACATACTTCCATCATGTGCATTGTCACAGAAACACACTAGAATGCGTGATCATTGCTCTGTGCCTCTGCAGAGAGGCCAACAATTGGATGACCATGCATTCTGCACACCTTTTTGACTCAGTGACAGGCATCGCCCTCAGCCTCAGCTCCAGGGCTTAGCTCTCAATTGTGGTATGGAGGCGATTCGGTTTAAAGCATGCACTGTACAAGAGTAATATGCTAAACAAACAACGAGCAAACAACCAACGTTCTATGAGTTTTTCCTTTAAAAATGAATATAAGAACAATATTTTTGGATAATTTATCAAAGAAATAGTCCTGAAACTTGAATCTACATATGACAATTTTTAAAAACCTTCTGGGAGGACCGTATGAAGCATCGCTCTCTCTTGCGCATAAATGACTTGGTCTTAGCATCACCACATTCAAATTCCACCAGCCACCACTGTAGGCTCTGTGAAGAGAACTACGTTCTGCCTCGGTGTAATCAGGGCCTGTTCTAGGATGTGTGAGGCCCCTCTAAATTGCAGAGACATGACACATTCAGGGCAGTTTGCATCTGAATAGATGCCGCTGAAGCTGCAGCCCCCTCCTCTCAGTCACCTTCAAGCACCTCTTAACGGGTCATCAAGGGCTGGAGGTGTGAGGGTTGCCATCCCGCTGTGCCTCTACAGTGCTGCTGGGGGTCTGAGCTTTCATACAGCATCGGAGTCAAGAAGGGAGGTGGGTGGAAGCTGTGCCCGGTTAAAACTACGGACAAATGGCGTCCGTTAAAGAATCCTTCACGGACAACGGACAGACGGCCGAAATTACGGACTGTCCGTGAAATTTACGGACGGTTGGTCACCCTAACTGTAGCAGGCATTGAGCAAAGTCGCAGTCTCGGAGGCGCATCCTCTCCGGATCCAGCACAGGATCCAAGGGACTCGACTGGCGGTAAGGGCTGACCCGCTGGCAAAGAACCAGTAAGGCGCCCCTCACACACACCTGTGGGACCCGAAGGCATGCCATAGTGGTCGGGCTGCCCAAATATGAGATACATGGCCTCATAAAACTCTGATTTGTGCGGTGGTCGCTTCAGGAAAGTCTTAGAGGTGCTGAGCAGACCCTGGCACAGAGCGAGGCCTAGAGTGCAGACGCTTCCACTCGGGTCAAAGACCACATCATATTCCTAGAATTCTTCTGGTTGTGGCATTCACCCAACGACTTGGATCGCGACATGTTCGTCTGGAGTAGCTCCATGAGCGTCCCAGGGACCGTTTGCGCTACCAGGATTGAGAGCGATGCGGAGTCGTTGGGCAATGAGGAGCTTCAGGGAACCGTTCTACTGGTTTGTAAAAGAAACCAGCACAGTCGGAGCTGTTTGCACAAGTGTGTGTGTATATATACACACACACACACACAGTTGCCCATGTGATAGCTGTCCTGTGAAGATTCAGAACAATTTTCCACCAAGCAAAATGCAGAACTGTTAGCTTTGCCAGGTCTTGTTTGGGTTTCTCCGGTATTTTACATGATCTGATGACTTAGGTTTTGTTGAGAATTTTTTCTTTAGTTTTGCGAATTGTATGTCGTGTCCTTCCTCTCTCGCACTTAGAATTATATCAGGGGGTTGCATTGTATTATATGCTTAAGATAATTTAGAGATAGGTGGGCAGTGTTCGCATGTGGTGTTGGCACAGCTTTTATTCACCTTCCTTGTATGTTAGAAGTGAATCCATATTTGATTTCTTCTTTGATGTATACAAGGAAATTTACGTATAGTTGTTGACTTTCCCGCCCATTGTTAATGAGGTTTTAATGAAATAAATAAAACGTGTGATTTATGTAATCAAGCAGTATTTAAAATGTCGGAAAATTATCAGCTTATGGAACAAGAAATAGCTTGAGTTGAAGTCTGTGTTTTCATTTTCCACTTCTAGATTTTGGGGCCATTGGTACAGTTCTCGTGGAAGTTTTCTAGCAGTTCTGATTGGTGGGGGTCGCTAAGGGGCAAAATCAAGGCCAACGTGGAATCCTCCAAGGTAAGGAGAAAGTTCTTGGGAGCACATCAGGACCGTGCTTAATTTGAGCTGGTGGTTTCCGGTGCTCAGCACCGGCAATAAATTGTCAACGCTGCAACCTGTGACAGTCTGCCACGAGGTGGCGCTGTCTGGCTAATTTAGAGATGACCACAACAACAGTTAATATTTAATTCAATATTCATAACCTGCTGCCCAAGCCATTCTTATAGCTGGGGGTGAGGGGCTGAAATAGTTCGAATTGTCACACTTGTAGGAGTGTGATAGTTAGTAGTTGTGTTTTTTCAACCATTGGCATCGCTGGCAGGGGCAATGTGTGGTGCAAGCTGCAGTGGCCTCCTGACGAGAGACCTGGCACTTCTTTTTTTTTTTTTTTTTTTTTTTTTCAAATTAAGCACTGCTTAATTTGCTTAATCGGGCGCGCCGATTGTGCGCCAAAGGCCGCCCAACGGCAAGCCCGTCTGCGCCCGTCCGCGCCTGTACCGTACCCAGTGCCAGGACCCCTGGCCCCCACCGATGCAAGACGACCCGACAGACCTACGACGCCGCCGCCCTCAACGCACTCCATGCCGGCTGGAACCCCGCCTGCTGCCGGGCCGCCCCGAAACGCATTCACGGACCCTCCACCTGCAGAACCTGCAAGTTCACCTGCCTCCGAACCTGCACCGCACCCGCCAAGCCAAGCACCAGCAGCAACCTCAAGTGCATCCTGCTCAACACCCGTTCCGTCCACAGACACGCCGTGGAACTCTGGAACCTCCTCGACACAACATCGCCAGACATCGCCTTCCTCACGGAAACCTGGATGAACGTCGCCTCAGCCCCCGACATCGCCATCGCCATCGCCATCCCGGACGGGTACAAGATCATCAGGAGGGATTGCGTCAACCAGACCGGAGGAGGCATCGCCATCGTCCACAAGAACACCATCCGCATCACGACCGACTCCGACACCTTCGCCGAGCACCTCCACTTCCAGATTCACACTGACCCAAAGACGACCCTCAGAGGCACCCTCATCTACAGACCCCCGGGACCACGCACACAATTCAGCGAAGACATCACGGAATTCATCAGCCCACACGCCCTCCCCTCCGCCGACTACATCCTCCTAGGGGACCTCAACTTCCACCTGGAGAACAACAAGGACCGCAACACCGCCGCCCTGCTGGACAACCTCGCCAACCTCGGACTCAAGCAACTGGTCAACACCCCCACCCACTACGCCGGCCACACGCTTGATCCCATCTTCTCATCCAGCAAGCACATCACCTTCAGCCACTCCACCGGACTCCACTGGACCGACCACAGCTGCGTCCACTTCAGCTTCGGAAGAACCACAACCCACCACCACCCGCAACAGGTTCCTCGCAGAAGCTGGAGCAAGATCACCACCGACCAGCTCACCACCTCCCTCAGCCAGAACCCACTCGCCAGCACAACGGACCCCAATGAAGCAGCCCGCAACTTCACGCAGTGGCTGACCGCCTGCGCCGACGACCTCGCACCACTGAAGAACCCTCCCAGCAGACCCAGAAGCAAGAAGGCCTCCTGGTGCACCGACGAACTCAAGGCCTCCAAGAAGACCTGCCGCACCCTCGAGAAAGCCTGGCTCCTCGACCAGACCACTGACAACATGACCGCCCTCAAACACGCCACCCGCAAGCACCACCAGCTCATCCGCACCACCAAGAAGAAATCACTGAAGGAACGACTGGACAACAATGCCCACGACAGCAAGGCACTCTTCACCATCGTCAAGGAGTTCTCCAGCCCCAGCAACAACGACATCACTCCCTCACAAGATCTCTGCGACTCTCTCGCCTCGTTCTTCCACCGCAAGATTGCCGACATCCACAACAGTTTCGCCGCACCATCCACGCACCCAACCGTCGAACCAACGCCCACCACCGCCACCCTCTGCACCTGGACCACGGTGACCACCGAAGACACAGCCCGCACGATGAACACCATCCACTCCTGATCTCCGACCGACCCCTGCCCCCACCACGTCTTCAACAAGGCCCACTCCACCATCGCACCCCAACTCCGGGACGTCATCAACACCGCCACCTTCCCGGGGAGCTGGAAGCATGCCGAGCTCAGCGCCCTACTGAAGAAACCAACAGCGGACCCCACCGACCTCAAAAACTTCCGCCCCATCTTGCTCCTCCCTTTTCCTGCCAAAGTCATCGAGAAGATCGTCAACAAACAGCTTGCCGCCTTCCTCGAGACGAACGGATCCCTCAACCCCTCGCAGTCCGGTTTCAGAGCCAACCACAGCACCGAGACCGCCCTCATCGCAGCCACCGACGACATCCGAGCCCTGCTCGACAACGGGGAAACAGCGGCACTCATCCTCCTGGACCTCTCTGCAGCGTTCGATACGGTCTGCCACCGCACCCTAGTTCAACGCCTCAGCAACACCGGCATCCAAGAGAAGGCCCTGGAGTCCGCCTTCGATCCGAGGCTACCAAAGTCATCTGCGGCATTCCGCAAGGATCATCACTCAGCCCCACCCTCTTCAACGTCTACATGAGACCTCTTGCTGCTATCGCACGCCAACACAACCTCAACATCATCTCCTACGCCGACGACACCCAGCTGATCCTCTCCCTCACCAGAGACCCCGACACCGCCAGAACCAGCCTACACGAAGGGATGAAAGACGTCGCCGAGTGGATGAAGAACAGCCGCCTGAAACTGAACTCAGACAAGACGGAAGTCCTCATCCTGGGACCATCGCCCTCCGCCTGGGACGACTCCTGGTGGCCCCCAGCCCTGGGCACCGCTCCCAAGGCAACAGACCACGCACGCAACCTAGGCTTCATCCTGAACTCCACCCTCTCGATGACCAGACAAGTCAACGCCGTCTCCTCATCATGCTTTCACACCCTACGCATGCTTCGCAAGATCTTCCGATGGATCCCGACCGAAACCAGGAATACGGTCACCCAGGCCCTCGTCACCAGCCGACTGGACTACGGAAACACCCTCTACGCCGGAACCGCAGCCAAGCTACAGAACTCCAACTCATCCAGAACGCCTCGGCCCGACTCATCCTGGACATCCCCCGACGCAGCCACATCTCCGGCCACCTGAGGGACCTGCACTGGCTCCCCGTCAACAAGAGGATCACGTTCAGGCTCCTCACCCACGCACACAAGTCTCTCTACGACCTGGGCCCCAAGTACCTCAACGTCCGCCTGACCTTCTACACGCCCACCCGCCAGCTACGGTTTACTAGCCTCGCCTTCGCCGCCGTACCACGCATCTGAAGAGGAGGCAGATCCTTCTCCTACCTGGCGGCCAAGACATGGAACTCCCTCCCCATCGACCTTCGGCTGACCCAGGACCATCTCACCTTCAGGAGACAACTCAAGACCTGGCTGTTCGAGCAGTAGCGGACCCCTTCCCCCAAGCGCCTTGAGACCCTTCCGGGTGAGTAGTGCGCTATACAAGTGTTATGATTGATTGATTGATTGCTTCAGGACCTCGCCCACTGCACACTATCCTTGTCTCCTTACCAGGAGTTCTCCCTCATTAGTTTTGTTTCCGACATGTAAACGCCTCTAGTCGGGGCGTGCCCCTCTCGTTCCTGGCTTCATCAAAATAACGTCCCTCCTACCATCACTGGATATTCATTGAGATTCATAAAAATATAACATCTCGGAGTATTTGTGATGTCTCAGTTCATAGAGAAAGGTTTTTATTAAATATATGCCTATCCATGCAATGTAGTAAGAATTAGTAACCATAGATTAGAAAAATCAGGGTTGGCCAGCCTCTTATATTTCAATTTATCATTTGATTTCCTAGTTTATTGTTGTGAAAAAAGAGGGATGTCTTCTTTTGTGGTCAATGTCACTATTGGTTACAGATACCAAAACATTTCTTTTAGGCACTTTACTTAGATTACCATTGTAATCTACTGCAAAGGAAATATTGGGATGAAATTAACCACTTTATGGTCAAACAATTACACCGACTCTGCCTAGCTTATGTTGCTCGGCATGCGAGCTTCACCTTTGAAAAATCAAACTGTCATCCTTTTAACAAAGCACCTCAGTTAGTCCCGATTAATGTTGCCTATCCTGCAGACTATTCTTTTCACCTCTCTCCTCCTAGATTAAGTTATTGGCTTCAAGGTTCCTCTGTCTTCTCCAGATCCCTGGCAAAGTACTCATACCTGACCCCGGTCACTCCTCTTGCCTGGCTAAGAAAGAAGAGCTGAGATGCCCTTGTCAATAGACCCCTTCTTAAGTTTTTCCTCTCATTATGTCTGGTTACAAAATGTGGAATTTCACAGAGGCAGTACCCTTCTGTTCTAGCTTCTCTTTCTTGGTCTCCGATTATTGTATTCCACTGCTCTTGCCCGCCTTCAGAGACCTTGTTACTGTTGGTCGTTGTCTGCAGCGCCTGTCTACATAGATTGGGTCATTTTTCTGACTTGCAAATTCCTCGCATTTCGTTTCTGTGTCTTGCCTGGCTGACTATAGAGGGCGCTTAGAATGCTACCCATGGTGGTAATGCAGTGTGGAAGGAGTAGGGTGTTGTGAGTAGAGTTGAGTGGAAGCAGTTGGAGGCTCAGAAAGAATATATCCTGGTATGGGGTATTTCTTCTATGTTTATACTTCTTTCAACAAGTGCTAGATACCCCTGGTAGCGGAAGAGTCTCATGCTACATATCTCCAGAGAGACTCCTTTTTTCCATTTACAACACGCTTTATTTTTCAACCAAGTTGGCGATACAAGAGGTTGGATCTCACCCTGCCCTCCGGGAAAAAGTAGTGCTCTACCATGGGACATTCGGATTGCACTTTTCAAGCACTCCGCTCTGGAAGACCTATCTTTATTTTCAGAATGACCGCATCCTCTTTTCTCGCCATCGTTGCAAGCTGAGAACCAGTTTGTAAAGTTTCCAAAATAAAAGATGTTGAAGTCCGAAGACATTATAAGTCTGTTTAATGGTGACCGTCCTGCTCTCAGCAGAAGCGGCCGCTCCACACGCTGCTCCGAGCCTCCTCAACCGGTATCGTTATCCATTGAGAGCCTATCTCGCATTCTGCCTTAGCCTGCATAGTGAAGAACCATCTAGCTAGCTCGTAGCGCTAGATTGCCTCGCCTGCTGCGCACTATTGATTAAACTGCCGAGGCTAATTAAACTGTTATGCTCGACTACCAAGATGCGCTTGTGTGACTGCAGTTCTTGTGCTGTGCTGCCTGAAATTGCATTTGTGCCTGATTGCCCGCGCCTCCGCCATTCACATCACGCTAGCTTACATTGTGCCCCAGTGTTGTTTGGATATTGCCTGCTTGCTGCCATTTTGTTTGTTGTTGTCCTGCCTCCTTCCCCTGATCTCCACCCCGCCTCCCAGCTCACCCTCCCTCGCCCCTCCCCTTCCATTATCCACATATGACAGATGCAGTCGCGCGCAGCGTTCACGCGCAGCGGTCGCGCCCCATGCGCGTCGAAGGTGCGCCAAAGGTAAGCCCGTCTACGCCCGTCCGCGCCTGGACCGCGCCCAGCGCCAGACCCCCTGGCCCCCGCAAACTGCACTCCTCCCGCATAACATCTGCTGCTTCCACCCTCCTAGCCCTCAACCCTGGACGCACCCCACAATGTTGCGTAGCTGCCCCAGGACACACCCACGGACCCTTCGCCTGCCACTCCTGCAAGTTCGCCTGCATCAGGTCCCTCACCAAACCCTCTAACCCCAAACACAGCTCCGACTCTAACCACCTGAAGTGTATCTTGCTGAACACCCGCTCGATCCACAGACACGCCACTGAACTCTGGGACCTACTCGACACTGCTTCACCGGACATCGCCTTCCTCCCAGAAACCTGGACGAACGCATCATCAGCACCCGACATCGCCATAGCCATCCCGAACGCTTACAAGATCATCCGAAAAGACCGCACTAACCAAACAGGAGGAGGCATTGCCTTCGTCCATAAGAACACCAACAGAATCACGACCAGCTCCGACGATAACCTTGCAACCGCCGAACTTCTCCACTTCCAGATCCACACCGACCCCAGGACCACACTTAGAGGCACCCTCATCTACAGGCCACCAGGAACCCGTAATCAATTCAGCGAAGACATCACTGACTTCATCAGCCCACATGCCCTTGCCTCCGAGAACTACATTCTACTGGGAGACCTCAACTTCCACCTGGAAAAGAAAAACGACAGCAACACCACCACCCTTCTGGACAACCTGGCCAATATCGGACTCAAACAACTTGTTGACACACCCACCCACCTTGCCGGACACACGCTCGACCCTATCTTCACCTCCAGCAAACACATCTCCTTCGATCACACCACTACTCTCCATTGGACGGACCACAGCTGCGTTCACTTCAGCTACAAAACTACCACGATCCACAATCCCCCACAACCTATTCCTCGTAGAAACTGGAACAAAATCACCTCCGACCAACTCCTCACTTCGCTCAACCAAAACTCTCCCGCCCTCTCATCGGACCCAAACGAGGCTGCCACCAAACTCAAACAATGGATCACTCACAGCATTGACGAATTAGCACCCTTGAAAAACAACCATATCAAACAAGGTAACAAAAAGGCCCCCTGGTTCAACGATGACCTTAAAAAATCCAAGAAACTATGCCGTACTCTCGAAAAAACATGGAGAAAAAACCCAACCACTTACAACCTGACCACCTTCAAGGCAGCCACCCGCAAACACCACCAATTGATCCGAACCACCAAGAAATCAGCATTCAAGGATCCACTCGACAACAACGCCCATTACAGCAAGGAATTATTCAACATCGTCAAAGAATTTACCAACCCCACTGCAGCCTCAAACGACATCACTCCCTCCCAAGACCTCTGCGATTCGTTATCCTCCTTCTACAACAAAATAGTCGACATACATAACAGCTTTGAGAACACTTCCAAAGAACAGTCCACTCCACCCACCTCCGAACCTAAACCGCCCTTTAACAATCTTAGCGCCTGGAACCCAATCTCCACTGAAGACACCATCCGCCTAATGAACTCCATCCATTCTGGTTCACCAACCGACCCCTGTCCCCACCACATCTTCAACAAAGCAGACTCCATCATCGCACCCCATCTCCGTGACATCATCAACTGCTCCTTCAACTCCGCTACCTTCCCAGAAAGCTGGAAACATGCAGAACTCAGCGCCCTCTTGAAGAAACCCACAGCAGACCCCACTGAACTTAAGAACTACCGCCTCATCTCCCTCCTCCCATTCCCTGCCAAAGTCATCAAGAAAGCCGTCAATAACCAGCTCGCCGCCTTCCTTGAATCCAACAATTCCTTCGACTCCTCTCAATCTGGCTTTCGAGCCAAACACAGCACCAAAACCGCCCTCATTGCAGTGACAGACGACATCCGAACACTACTGGACAACGGAGAAACAGTTGCCCTCATCCTACTAGACCTCTCCGCCGCCTTCGACACAGTCTGTCATAGCACCCTCATACAACGCCTCAGTAACTCTGGCATACAAGGAAAAGCCTTGGACTGGATCATCTCGTTCCTCGCCGGAAGAACCCAGAGAGTCTGCCTCCCCCCATTCTAATCAGAGGCCTCCGAAGTCATCTGCGGAGTACCACAAGGTTCATCTCTCAGTCCCACCCTCTTCAACGTCTACATGAGTCCACTCGCATCCATCACGCGACAACACAACCTTAACATCATCTCTTACGCTGACGACACCCAGCTGATCCTTTCCCTCACCAAAGACCCTAACACCGCCAAAACCAACCTTCACGAAGGCATGAAAGAAGTAGCCGAATGGATGAAAAACAGCCGACCAAAACTTAACTCCGACAAAACGGAAGTCCTCATCCTAGGATCATCTCCCTCTGCCTGGGACGACTCATGGTGGCCATCGGCCCTGGGCACAGCACCTATACCCACAGACCACGCACGTAACCTAGGTTTCATCCTAGACTCCTCACTCTCGATGACCAGACAAGTCAACGCAGTCTCATCCTCTTGCTTCAACATACTTCGCATGCTCAAAAAAATCTTCAGTTGGATCCCCTCCGAGACTAGAAAGACTGTCACCCACGCACTGGTCACCAGCCGTCTGGACTATGGAAACACCCTTTACGCCGGAATCACAGCCAAATTACAGAAAAAAACTCCAACGCATCCAAAACGCATCAGCCAGACTCATTTTGGACATCCCTCGCCAAGATCACATTACCGGTCATCTGAGAGACCTCCACTGGCTTCCCGTCAACAAGAGAATAACGTTCCGTCTCCTCACCCACGCACACAAGGCCCTCTACAAACTAGGACCCAAATGCCTCAACACACGACTGTCCTTCTACATACCCAACCGCCAACTAAGATCCTCCAATCTAGCCTTCGCCGCAGTTCCACGCATCTATAGGTCCACCATGGGAGGAAGATCCTTCTCCTACCTGGCAGCCAAGACCTGGAATTCTCTCCCCACCCACCTCCGCCTTACACAGAACCACATCTCCTTCAGAAAGGAACTTAAAACATGGCTATTCGATAAATAATGCACCCCCTTCCACAAGTGCCTTGAGACCCTCTGGGTGAGTAGTGCGCTATACAAATTCCTGAACTTGAACTTTAAAGGAGCAGAGTACAGCTGTTGCCAAGACCAAGACAAGAATGTCCAAGCAACCGTTATAATATGATGTAACAACAACTGCATGGCAGGTGCCATAGTTAAAAGTACAGAGTCCTTAAAAGGGCGATAAACAATTAAATGGGAAATACTAAATGTATCACAGGGAATGTAACACAGTTTGCCTTTCCATCTCAGGCAGTTTTCCCTCAAAGGTGGTGAATTCCCTTTCTATATTTGGCACTTTTCACATAGAGAAAATAGACTTGGGTTTTCCTAGCACTTCCAGTACTTTATCCAGTGCAGGTGAAAAGGTCTGGGAGGTGATTCTTCTCTGGTGGACTGTTTGGACTTGTTGCACTGGGGTGTAAAGAAATCTGGTTCTGCTTGTCATGCCTTTTCTTGTTCAGTGACTTATGGGCAGTATCCTATGTGGGTACTGGTATTTACTGTCCCTGGGCCAACTTTAGGTGCACTCCAATTGGACAAACAGGTCATTTCCCTTTGGGCATGAGAGCAGTTCAATGCAGGCCGCGGCTGGAGGTGTAAGAAACTTAACTGAGTTACATAAATGACCAATCAGTGCTTTAAATATGAAAACGAAAATAACCTTTAATAACATGCATTTAAGGAAAATGGGTTAAGACAAGCTAAACGGGGAAAGCTACAATGGGATACATAGCCTAGATCGGCAGATACGTGGTGCAATGCATGACACTTCTTGTAATACTGACCCAATGGCCAAGAGGACTACTCGTTGGTAATTGGGACCCGAGGGTCTTTGCCACGTTCATGCCCTGTATGGACTGGGCTGCAGTGTTGTCTCTGCAGGATGAGGTGGGTCCTGGCAATATGTCTGTATCCTTGGATTGGGCAACAGATGTTCCACCTTATGGATAGGTTCCTAATGGTAATCTGTAAATGAGATGAAAGCATCCCTCGGCTCCCTCTGGTAACCCCTGAAGGTGACGTACTCCACAATCTCTCCTACAGGCTCTTGCGTCAGAGACCTCTCTTCCCATGACTTACTACACCGTGTTCCACCACATCAAGGAGCTGCTGCCCAAAGACTGCATCATCGTCAGTGAAGGAGCGAACACCATGGACATCGGTCGCACGGTGCTGCAGAATCACCACCCTCGCCACAGGTGAGCGATTCTGGGCTCTGAGATGTTTGTAGTGTATTTTGCATTGTAAACTCACACTTTTAGAGGCCCTCCAGCCACAGTGTTGTCCGATAATACATAAATCAGCAAATGGTTTTGCTTTCTGAGATAGTATCTTTTGCTTGCAGTGAAATTAAGTGGGCTGTAGACGCACCATATAGTGACTGATTGATTGATATATATATATATATATATATATATATATATATATATATATATTCTCTCTCTCTCTCTTCTCCCCCCTCCCCTCCCAAGCCATCCAAGTCCTTTCAGCATCTTAGAAAGGGAAGGTTTTGTCAGTATCCTTAAAGGTACCCTGACAATAACACCCTGTCCCAAACCTACAGCCATATGCACAGATAAACACAAAAGAAGACGGACTGAGACACAGGCAACCATATCTAGAGAGAGAAAGACCAACTTCTATTCTATGTAATTATTGGTTATTCTCGGGATGAAGGGCCACGCACTGGAGCCTGGGCCCTGCACTGTTTATTGTTCCACTTTTTATTCTAGACTTGACGCCGGCACGTTCGGGACAATGGGCGTAGGCTTGGGATTCGCCATTGCAGCCGCATTGGTGGCTCAGGGACAGAATCCGCAACAGCGTGTGGTGGCAGTAGAAGGGGACAGCGCATTTGGCTTCTCTGGTATGGAGGCCGAGACACTCTGTAGGTAAGTTGAGGTTTAGCAATATGATTCATAATACACTCTGGACCTTTCTTTATAATGTCCGCATCTCACCCCCACAAGTCATCTGTTGCTTTTTTAAACCTCTCCTCCCTCAAGCCTCTCTGTTGCTCCACGCACCTTCCTCCGACTCTGACTCTTTCCTTATTCATTCCTCCATTGCTCCCGTACACCTCTATTTTTATTTTTTATTTTAGGACATTGTTTATTTTCAATTTCCCACTGAGCCACTATTTTTTTTTCTTTTCCTTTGCTGTGCTTTTGCAGATATTATTATAATTTACCAATCCTAGATTAGTGTCTGCCACCTTGCAATGATAAATTTAAAGTTAACAAAGTCCACCACATACGTGTGCATGCATCATTACACATACACTCATCATGCTGCCTCGGCTTGCTTTTGTTGTTCCTTATCCACAACCAACTATTTTCTTTTTATTATTCTGGTCATGTTTAACCGCATTGGGCAGAAAACATTTGCACAACCAAATGGTCGAGTACCACTGTTTAAAAACAAGAACTATTTTCTTTCCCAATGGTTGTTTCTTTAGGTTTGCTTTTATATTAATTATTTGTTATTTGGATTTAAACGCGAGGGGAGGAGGGAACCACTTCCTTTTTTCAGCTTTCACCTACAGACAGGCTGTAAGCTGCTTGTAGTCGAAAGCCTCTTCTGGATCTTACCAAAAGAGTACCTCCACTGCTTACCATTGGACATCTTTATTGTCACTCATTTGTTTGCTTCCTATTCAATAGCACCCTCTTCTTGTTTGTCCCTCCCCTGGAGCATAGCCTCTTTACCATCCTTTAGGATGACTGCCTTCTATCCTTCCACTGCTCACATTTAGGGAAATACGATTTTTCTTTTTCTTTAAGCACTCCACGAGAGAGTGCACATGTTTTCTAGCTTCCTCCCTCATGTGCGTCTCTTCCCCACCAAATACCTGCCTTTGTTTTATGTTGCTTTTTCTTGTGTGCTTTTCCCGTCAAATCCCCCACACACTGTGTTCTGTCCCTCGTGTCCTGCCGTCCCTCCTTGTTCTTAATACCTTCTCCCTTCAACCAGCTTTATTTTTATTTCTCTCCCCAACCACTGTGGGGGGAGGGAGGTGGGCAGGGTTATGTTAATCCTTTACCATCCAGTTGCTACCTCAGCATGAGGTCCTGCCCACAGGTAAGAGGTGCGTGATCTATGTGGGCCTCTGTATCCCCCCTCCCACAAGACCTTTGTCTTGGTGCACTTGGAGGTCGGTAGCTGTGCATGACCTGATTTTTTACCTTTTTTAAGCATTCATCTGCCTTCGGTAGGGCTCGGCCACGCTAGCTCACAGTGCCTAGAGCTCTAACAAGCTTATTATTAAAAACACGCGTTCCCTGATGTCTTGAGCAGCCATGGAGCCAGGGGTGTAGTTTATGATGCGTGGTAGGAGTTTAGAGGCTTCTGGCACAACTTTACCCGTTGAGTCCAGCGCAGGCACCTATGTCCAGTGCTATTGCTCGTGAGCATAACTGCAGCCCCTCTGATCCTCACAGGTACAACCTGCCGGTGCTCATAATTGTGGTCAACAACAACGGGATCTACAATGGCGTAAATGAAACCTCTTGGAAGGAAATGATGATGCTTGGAGAGCCAGCAAAAGTGTGAGTACAATCTGCATCACCTTGTATCATCCAGTGTGATAGGAGGAGGTGGTGTGTGAGTTATGAGTTGCTGGTCCCTTATTTCATCTATGTGAGCACCATTTCAGTGCTCCTTGCAGCATGGGAAAGTGTGAGTGTTACCGCAGTTTCAGCACTGCATCTCATTTGTGCATCCTGTAACACCTAGCGTGTTTTAGTCCATGTGCGCTTAATTGTCCCTCTCCTAGTCTTTCGTTTCCATCCTTAACACTTCTGGTTGTGTGTGTGGGTACAATGTCTCCGTACAGGTAGAACTAGAGCAAGAGTCACCAGTGCTCTGCACTTCATAACACCTGGTGTGTGTGCCTGAGCCTCGATGCACTTTGTAACACCTGGTGTGTGTGCGTGAGCCTCGATACACCTTGTAACAACGTGTCTTTAAGTCCCCCTGCACCTTACGGCATTTCCTGATGTTTGAGGACTGATCTTATAACATCTTGTAAAGTGCAAGTGCCAACCCATCCCTTCTTTAGAACATCTCTGAATTACTGAACACAGACCATATAACTTGTAATGCAAGTTGTGTTCGTGCAGTGCTTCACAGAACAATATCATGCAGACACCTCCTGGCATGGATTCAAAAAGTTTGCAACACAAAAAATAGATATTGTGCCCCAATATATTGCAATTTTTGCTGTTCTCACTGCAAGCATTGCTTTTGACACACTTTTGTCTTGTGATTGAAATGAAGTATTTCACTACTGTGAGGTTATGTCCCTTATGTCAACAATTATGTTCTTCCTTCGTTAAACTGTCATACCTATATTAATATTTTGTGTGGTGTCTGCCTGCCACAAGATTAAAAATACACTACTATGTTGCTCCTACAAAGTAGTGGGCCTTCCTCAGGACTATGGGTCTCTGTAGAGCACATCAAATGTTGTAAAACAATCCCTGGTTCATGGTTTGTTATGTAGGTGCACTCAATATAGGATCGGCAGGAGCAGTGAAAATACTCGTTTTGCTTAGAACAGGAGTTCTGACATCATTCTCCCTTAGGTGATATTCCACATCAGCATCCTGAAAGTCTTGCTGCTGTCCCTCAGACTTGTTGTTTGTGTTGGTTCTTCTGTTTTTCACATATTGAGAAGTAGCCTTAACCTAGCAGGTTGTTGTTTGGAGCACCTGCCCAGTTGCTGCCTTCTTAACTATGCTCTAAACAGGCCCACAGGCGCCAACCTCTTAGAAATGCGCACACGAGGTGCAGTGCAGTCCCAGCCTATGTGCTATATGTCATCAAACTGTACAGATGGATCCCAACTGGTACCCGAAAGATGGTCACGTAAGCCCTCGTCCGCAGCAGACTGGACTACGGCAACACCCTCTACACTGGAACCACGGCCAAACTCCAGAAAAGACTGCAACTTATACAGAACACCTCGGCACGCCTGGTCCTCGGCATCCCCCGCCACTCCCACATCACTGCCCACCTAAAGGACCTGCACTGGCTCCCCGTCAACAAGAGGATCACCTTCAAGCGCCTCACCCATGCTCACAAAGCACTCAACAACCCCGAACCAGCGTACCTCAACAATCGGCTCACCTTCTACATCCCAAATTGCCAGCTTCGCTCCGCCGACCTCACCCTCGCCACCATCCCTCGCATACACAGAACGACCACCGGCGGCAGATCCTTCACCTACCTAAACGCCAAGACTTGGAACAAATGTCAGACCCAGGACCTGTTGACCTTCAGGAAACACCTCAAGACCTGGCTGTTCGAGCAGTAGTTGACACCTCCGCACCCCTCAGCACCTTGAGACTCTCACAGGTGAGTAGTGCTCTATACAAATGGTTGATTGATTGATATTACTGCGCTCTCAGTGGGTCTCCGCCAAACAGTTCTTTCCAATGGAGCTAGAGGTTTCCAGTGTTTCATTCTGGAAATATCTTATTTGTCCATTTAATCCTGCTACTGTGTTCCATAGACCAATAGAACGAGTTGTGAAGGACATGGGAGGATAAATTAACCCTGACGTAAGTGGTGCACCATCAAGTCTGTGGTGGTATATTCAAAGACTCTTGGGACAAAGGCACAGCCCATCATCTCTGTCCTCCTAAACCATCATGACAGACTCTTTATTGGTGGGACATGGTCCTCAATCGGATTAGTTTGAAGTGTCTTTGGATGCAGGAACTTGGACAAGGTACATCAACCTGCTGAAACTGGCCCCGGAGTCCTCCCAGATCCAGCCTGATCCACACAGCCAATGCACCACCATTTAGTTTCCAAAAGCACAAATATCATATATCACAGTAGCACTGAGGTGTCTATTTGTTGTATGGAAGTAAGAAAATCTGACTTTATTAACATGCTGCGAAACTGAAGCGACATGCGTGTTGCACTGGCGCTCTCCTTGCTTCACCAGACTGGCTGAATGACACGGAAAGTTCTGCTGGGGCACCCATCCGGCAATACAGTGTGATTGGCTCTGCCCCGTGCCCTACCTGCCTTCCACAATACTGGATCGTTTGGAAACCTCCCAAGCGGGGTGTTGTAACGTGTATTGTTGCTTTGCATCCTTTCCCTTTGCTCCCTGTCCCTGCTGCTCAGCCAGTATCAATGTGGGGTGTGTGGAATGTTCGAACGCCTGATGAGGCGGTGGAATGCCGGAGGGCCTGGTGGAGTGGAGAGAGAGACCGTTGGAGTGTGTGGGCTGAGCAGCAAGGATGCTGCTCCTGCTGGAGCTGAACTACTGAACCGATTATCCTACTTACCATCCTGTAACTAAGCTTAATTACCCTCTTACCTACATCTTACTTCATGGCTACCTTTGGATTACATCACAGACTCTACTTGGAAGGAGATTTGCTATAATCACTAAGTAGGTGACTGTGATGTGATCTGGGTTATCATACTTGTTTCCTCACCTGTCCGATCCCTGGAAAATTACCGTACTACATCCCACCTCCCTTTCCTATGCAAACTGGGACAGCGTAGACATGAGCTAAGCTAGTATTGAGAGGTGTTCAAAGGGCCATTTTGCTGGATTTTCACACTTGAGGTTTTACCTCCAAAAGCAAGAAAGGTGCTTCTTATAGACCATAGGAACCAATGATAAGATAGAGTGGAGAGTACTGCAAATGCAGGGGTGATACTGTTTGAAACCGAAGATACTGAAACCAAATACTACGACTTTAGTGCAACTATAACGAATACCTTGAGAAAACTACATTCTGGTTTCAACGCACTTCGAAAAAACATCCCGGAGTGAAAACGCAAATTGGCTGTCTCTGAAGGGACAACATCTTACTAGAACGCGGTCATATACCTAATTTGAAACAGATTGAAGAATCTGAACATAAAGCCGTGCCCCCCTCGCTGTAGAAGTCTCGGAGTAACTCTGTGCCAAGGACCGTGATCAGTTTCTTTCCTCTTCAGCTTTTTATCTTATTCCACTGGGCACACTCTACTCACACTTTTACTTAGAATTAGGGTTGCTTCTTTGATCTTCTTTCGTGTTTAGCTGATAACAGCATGTTTAGCCAAGCCCGAAAAGATGAAAAACCAAAGTAGACATTCATAACACTCATGTCGTCAAATCTTGTGGATGTCCTTCGCTGACA
The DNA here is from genome assembly GCF_964263255.1 of Lissotriton vulgaris. NCBI lineage: Eukaryota > Metazoa > Chordata > Amphibia > Caudata > Salamandridae > Lissotriton > Lissotriton vulgaris. The sequence goes on from NC_141698.1 coordinate 1,105,656,996, forward strand.
CTGCGTCATGGGCCCAGTGGACACCGTTTATGACATCTGTTTCATGAGAGGCCCTCACACCCCACTTCACTATACTCCGTGCATCTTCCATAAAGCACCAAAAGGTGGGCAACTCCTCCTGCTCTTGACAAAGGCATCCCTGGACTCTGATGGCCGGGTGGACCATCCTACTGTTCTATAGGGAGACCAAGAAAGCAAACCTCCATCCATCTGTAAGACCAAGTTAACAACTCTTACTCTGCCTTTACACCACGCTGAAGCATCAAGACTATTGATGCTGAAGACCTGGACAAACACGACTGAGGTCATGGATCTAAGACGGCAGCTGCCCCCGCCTGCTGGGACCATCCAGTCGCTCAAGTGCATTCGACACCATTGACGAGCATGCCTTATCTACAGCCTGCCATTGTGATTTGATGACACAAAGTTGAGACAATGGAATGCTAGTTTGCCCTCAGTCTTTGCAACATGTGATGTGTCGCCTAGATAGTCACTCCCCCATCCCAGTGACTAGAAGAGTAATTCCAAGTTCTGTGCTCTTCCTCCTGGAATCAAGCCTCCGGCTCCTCTTGGTTGTGCACATAACCACGATTCAGTGGTACAACCTACAACCCTCAAAGACTTTGCACAATTCCACTGAAACTCAAAGAGCTCCTGTAACCATCTCTGTTCCCTGTCTTCTAGATCTGCACCCTAACAGAGAACTAGGAGCAAAAGAACAATGGATTAAACCCAAATCTTTGTGACTGGGGGTGAATGCTGGCATTGTTCAGAATTCCATCCATCATTTGTTTCTTTAATTTTTTTAAAGTGACATTTTCAAAATAACTTTAATTCCAACTTTACCATCAGTTTCGATCTTAAATTCCGATTAATTTGAGCCCTTGAATTAAGTTTAAAAAAATAGTTTAAGTTTAAAATATTTCTAGAGCGCGACATACACCGAGCGGTTTCTTGGCGCTGAGATAGCAAACTACCAGAGGGGCTAGAGTCAACCACTAGGACGTAGACTGAAACAGGGGGGGAATTTTAAGGCAGAAAGGCCTGGGTAAACAAGAAAGTTTTCAGGGATTTACGGAAGAGGGAATACTGGGTAAGGGATCTGAGGTGGAAGGGAAGGGAATTCCAAAACACAGGGGCCAGAGTAGCAAATTTAGAACCGCCCTGTTTTTTTTTCCTGAAACGTGGGGCTACTAGTAGATGTTGAGCCGAGGAACGGAGGTCTCTGCTGGGAACGTACGTTTTGATGGCTGAGGATATAAAGATAGGGGCCAGACCAGACCTGGCCTGAAAGGCCATGCAGCCTAATTTGAACAAGGCGCGTTCCCGAATTGGAAGTCAGTGAAGGGACTTCAACAGAGGAGCGGTGTGGTGGAATCTAGGGAGACCAAATGCAAGGCGGGCCGCCTGGTTCTGAGCCAGTTGGAGCTTGCGCAGGCTGACTGTGGGATGCCGTTGAACAGGGCATTCCCGTAGTCCAGGCGGGATAGGACCAGTGCGGACATGATCAGTTTGAGTGCAGGGAAAGAGAAGAAACGAGAGATGGAGCGGATAGTACGGAGAGTAAGAAAGCAAGAAGATACCACGGAGCCTATCTGGGAGTGCATGGTGAGTTTATCGTTAAGCTTGATACCTAAAGTCTTAACTGAGGAAGCAGGAGTGGGGGGAGAGCCGAAGGAGGGGGGCCAAAATAGAGAGTTCCAGGGACTGGAGCAACCACCCGTTAGCACAAGTTCCGTCTTATCGGGGTTGAGCTTCAGGTGGTTGAAGTTCATCCAGTCCCTGATAAAAGACAGGATAGATTGGAAGTTAGATATAGAGTCAGGGGAAGAGGAAAGATTAAAGATGAGCTGGAGGTCATCGGCGTAGTTATATACCGTGACCTCCAGCTGCTGAAGAGCAAAGATGAGAGGAGAGATGTACAGATTGAATAATAGAGGAGACAGAGAGGAACCCTGAGGCACCCCTCACTGGACCTTACAGGGGGTAGCTGAAAACTCCCCAAGACGAACCGCCTGGGTCCGGTCCCTCAGGAAGAATGAAAGCCAAATGAGGGCCGATCCTCCGATACCCGCCGCCCTGACACGGGAGAGTAAGATGGAATGATCCACCGTGTCAAAAGCGGTGGACAAATCAAGGAGGACCAGCGCCTGGGGTTGACCATTATCCATGCCCTCCCTGAGGGTATCCAGCACAGACACCACCACTGACTCTGTCGAATGCCTTGGCCGAAACCCCACCTGGCAAGGGGCCAGCACCCCATTCTCCTCGACAAAGGAGCTGAGCACAGAGGTGACGTGTCGCTCAAGCACCTTACCCAAAAAGGGTAGCAAGGAGATGGGGCGGTAGTTAGCTAAGGCAGAGGGATCGGCTCCTGGTTTTTTCAAAATGGGAACAATAGTGGCGGATTTCAGTGACGGGGTCACGACACCCTGGGCCAAGGAGTTATTAAGAAACATAAGAGGGGGCAGGGTGCACGCTGAATAAATCTGCCGTAGGATGTATGCAGGGCAGATATCAGCTGGGGAGCCAGATTTGATTTTAGGGAGAAGAGAAAGGAAAATTTCCTCCGAAAGAGGGGGGAGAGAGATGAGAGAAGCTTGGGCAGGGGGTAACTGGGAGGTAACTGGGGGTCAACTGGGGGTCAAAAAGAGGGGGGACGGGGGGGATATTGGTTTTGATGGTCGCAATTTTTTCCACAAAGTAGGAATTCAAAGAGTCACAGAGATTTTGAGAGGGGAGAGGCTTCAATGAGGTCCTGTCGGAGAAGGCCAGGTCGTGAGTGATGGAAAAGATCTCCTTAGGTTGGTTCTCTGCTGCTAAAATTTTGGCTGAGAAATAAGCCTTCTTGGTCTCTAGAATGCTTTTTTTATAAGTCCCTAGAAGGAGGACATAACGGGACTTAGAGATGGGACAGTAGTCCTGTCTCCATCTGCGTTCTGCCTGTCGGACCGTTAGTTTCTGCTCTTTTAGTTCTTTACTGAACCACCGGTTAGCGTCTTTAGGGCGCCTAATCGAGGTACGCCGAAGGGGAGCCATACTGTCACTTCCATCCGTAAGCCAGGAATCGCTGGCCTTAGCTTGGGCAGCAGACGCCAAGCCCGACAGGGAAGGAGAAGAGGCCAGGAGTGAGGAGGTTAGGTCCGACAGGTTAGCTTTGCCCCAGTTGCGAGCCCACGAGTTTTTGGCGTGGACGGGCATCTTGGTCAGACAGAGGCGAAGAGAGAAGGAGATTAGAAAATGATCTGACCAAGTGCAAGGGGAAACGGTGAGTGAGGAAAGGGGACAGTTGAGAGACCAAACTTGGTCTAAGATGTGACCGTGAATATGAGTGGGAATGTGAACCAGGGAGGAGAAATTGAGTGACAATAGAGTTTCAGAAAATTCCTTGGAAGAAGAGCATTCCTTGGGGTCGGAGGGCCAATAGTTAAAGCGCTCTGACAGTTGTTTCTCACTGTGGCAAGGCGGACTCTCCCGTAGAAAAGCACTGGGTTGCATTATAACACTTTAACACTTGAATCATGCAAACTGAAGTTATAGATTATAAAGTGTTATAATGAAACCCAGTGCTTTTCTACAGGAGAGTCCGCCTTGCCACAGTGAGAAACAACTGTCAGAACGTGTAAAACATACATACACATAATCAACTTTTTACATACCACGCACTCTGACCTATGGGCAGGTAGGGCCTACCTTAGGGGTGCCTTGTAAGTATAAAAAAGGTGGTTTTAGGGCTGACAAAAGGTTTATATTGCTATGTCGGATTTTCAGTTTTAAAACAGCACTCTCTGGCTGAAAGGTTCGGCATGAAGACATGCTTTGCACTGTCACTTTAGTGGAGACACAATGTGTGCTGCAGTCCACTAGTAACATTTAACTCACAGGCCCTGACTACACGCGAACCATATCCTCGGTACCCATAGGCAAGTTAAATATGCCAGTGATGTACTTTCCAATTGCACATGTACTTTAAGGGTCAGAGCATCTACGCTGGGCACTGAGCATTGGACATCAGAGCCCCCGTGTTGATTCAGTAAACCAGCGCTAAATAAAGCAAAAATTGGGGGTTTAACGGCAAAAAGGGCATTTCCTCTCACTTTGTAGCTATCCCTGGCCGGCATGTACAAAAATGAATTCCAAGAGCCTCTTTCTGTTTCGGTGTTGGATCTGTTTTTTGCCATGTTGGTGTTTTTTTCCACTCTGGCTGTTCCAGCCACAGTCTTTTATCTGTGAAATGAGAAAGAACAAACAAAGAAGGGTGAGGCCTTTCTAGCCATCCTCTAAACAAAGCAGTCTTCTGTAGCACCTATGCAGAACATGGAGCGAGGCGTTGCAGGAGATGCTCTCAGAGGGTGGCCACCCTTCCTGTCTATCAGCTGGGGCCTGACTTACTTAACCAGGGAGGCCGTGGAACTTTCCAGGGCCTTCCCTCAATCACCTAAGAACCTGAGCAGGCTCACCTCCAGTTTTCTATTTTCCATACATAGAAATTCCAAAATGTCCCTATGCAGTGAACACAGCACAGGCACACAAGCACCCCACACTCACTCTACCTCATACATGCAGAGAAAACAAGCACTCTCCACACAGGTCCCAGATGGATAGAGCAAAGGACCCAGATTGGGGGATTAGGTAGGCCTGTTGGCAGGAGAGTCCAGGAGGCATAACTCCCTCTGAAGGTGAGTGGGCACTGAATGCTTCCACTGCAGCCAGTGCCTCTCAGCCAATTGAGAGGAAGGTAGTCCTTCTAAAAAGGAGGGGTACACTTTAGTATCCCCATCCTGACTTCAGAGCCACCCTCTGATGTCTCAATAATTTTTCAGGGGAAACAATCAGTGAACACAGAATTGTCTTGTTCACTGAGGGAAAAAACCTGCAGAGGCAAACTGTGGCTTTTCCAGCAGTTTAACAATTGTCTTCTCCGCAAAAGCGCTCAAATGATGGAAAACCCTAGTGTTTTGAATAATGCTTGTTGCTGTATTGAGGTCTGTGTCCACACTCACTACACCCACCTGCAAGAGGAACTCTTTCCCTAAGTAGAAAACCTCTCTTTTGTTCCTTTTCCAGGGCCCCACCAGTCTGTCTGACACCCAATGCGCACTACGAGCAGGTGATGGCTGCGTTTGGTGGTAAGGGGCACTTTGTACAGACCCCGGAGGAGCTAAGAGTGGCACTCAAGGCGGGTTTGGCGGAGGAGAAAGTGCCAACGCTCATCAACGTGATGATTGATCCACAGTCTGACCGCAAGCAGCAGGTAAGTGCAAGAACTCTGCACTGAACCAGTTTAAAAAAAATATTTGAATGATTTTGAAGTTTTTTTGTTAGTAGCCCTTCACTTCTTTTGAGCATTTACATTTCATATGTGCAAATTAAGAATAAGAATTATGAATTTGCAGACCCGCTGTGAAGGAAATATGAGTAGGGTGGGAGAAGGGCTTTGGAATTTGGCACAGACCCACTGTCAGTAAAACAAGAGGCTATTTGTACCATCCAAAGCTGTCTTGTATGTGTGACTATCGTCAACTGGGTTTGTTGTGGATGTTTGTGCTTTGCTAGATGTCCCTCTGTGCGAGTCCTTGGGGATTAGTAGCAAAGACACAGTGTGAGGAGTCCCTGGCTTAGCTTATTTATTTCCATTTTGTGCCTTTTTGCTTCTCTGGTTCTGCAGCTTTCCTTCAGGAGAACAGGCTTTATGGTCCTTCCATGTTCTTTTAGATTTGTTCAACCACAATTAACTATCCTTAACAATGTGACCACATAAGACCGAACACACAACTTCTACATGGGTCACTGGCAGCCTTTTCCTTCCACAGAAAGGGCCAGGTAATTATCCTGTAGGCAAAAGATGTGAAATCTTCTTGAACATAACAGTAAATATTGCAAAATACTTTAAGACTCCAAGTTGCCAAAGACCTCAACTATACTCATGAAAAAGCAGCATTTAGGATAAAATGCTCTTAAAAAGGTGAGAAAAACTCTAAAAAAGAACAAGGAGTGTTCATACAATGTCTTATAAATCCGCAGAACGCAAGCTGAGTGCTAAAGGCAGCATGTGCGTATGTCCCAAGCTAGACTTGGAGGTGAGCAGTCTTGTAGCCTCCTAAGTTAAGATCAATGGCTGACAGCAGTCGCTGGGATGTCCTGTCCCTTTAGGCTTTTACACCGTGCCGGACGAGGCAGAAGTACCAGCAAACCCAGCAGCAAAATAAAAAATACTTCCAGTAGCGAAAGCAGAACCACCAGGGTGCTGAGGTCGCATCCCTCAGCAGCACTGAGAAAGGCCTTCAGATCCACCTACCAATGGCTTCCTAGACTCTTTTCTACACTTGAGTACTCCTGCAAGTAAAAACATAACACCACATCTTCCGGCCTAGAAAAGATACCTTTAGACAAACGAGTGTAGATATGGTTACTAGATTAAGTGTTCAATGGTTGAAAGTTCTACAGTTTGAAGTCTTGCTGCTTGGGCTAATGCATGGGATCCAGTTTCGTTTTCACAAGTATGCAACAGAAAATCAGAATAACTGAAAAACAGAAAGCAAAAGGAATCTATACATGCTTGCTACTTACTTGTGAAGAAGGATTCGAAAAAATAAATGTGGACCTTTCCTGGAGCCGTAGACAGCCAAAAAACATGAAGTGAAAAAGGTGGAATTGCAGGTGTTCCATTGAAAGCACCACATGCTTCAGGAGGGGGTCTGGACGGTTGTCGCAGAGCATACTTTGCTGTTCAATTAATCAAGAAAAATAGGATTTCTTTGCTTCAAAGTACGATCAGACTAGGAATTCCGGGTCCTTCAATTCACTCTCAGGTGACACCCCGGGGCCAGCTCCAAGAGTGAAGACGAATGGCAGTGCCTTCCATTGATGCTTATCTAGGCTGATCAGGGCTTTGCTTCACCATAAACTTCTACAGGATCTTAGGTGGTGATCCTGACAACCCTGGGACTGTCGTAAAATTTACAGTGAATCTAGTACAATTGACCCAATACCTGGGCGTGGTTCTGGACACACAAACTGCAAGCTTATTTCTTCGGCAAACAAACCATCTTCCCAGGTTCTTGAATACTAATAACTAGGGACAGACATATATCATACAGTCGGAAAAAGTGTCCTTGTTGCTCGGCTCCAAGACCTTGTGCGTCTTCAGTCAAAGGGTTCTGGAGGAGATTAGGTTGTAGAGTTCAGAGGATGCGAATGCCTTTGACGGATAACTCTGAGGAATCCTTCAGTCTCAATAAGTCACTTTAAGCTTACAGTTCCCTACAAGCCCCATATCATATTTCTCCCATGGCTCGATACCACGTTCTAGAATTTATCTTGCTCATAAATAGTTTGTACCAATAAGGGATGTCCACAAACTCTGGTTCTTGGCAGTCAAATCCAAGGCTCAGAGTCTTGAAAGGGATTGCGATGAAACATAGAAATGACAAGGTTCTTACTTTGAAGCAAGTCCTTAAAGCTGGTACAAGGCTTACGTATTTCAAAGCAGAATTCAATGTAACAAGTATTCAAGGTTGTTCCATCACCACACGATCAGTCCTGAGGCGGCATTATTCCCTTTCAATGTTCACGCTTTAGATTTGAAGAACAGACAAGTTGAGGTCTAGCTTATGATAAATGTTATTTAATAAGTAGGTGAGAGATACACTTGTTGAATTAAGAGAAATGGCACTCAAGCGCCAAGACACCAAAGAGTATTTGTGCGCTGTACAAATGTTATTAACATAAAATGTACACCCATGAGTGCCGCGCAAGCATAGTTCAAAAGAGGAGACCCTTATTAGAGGACGGTCCTTCCTGGGGTCTGGCCACATTTTTACTCAATGGCCATAGCTTTCGACTGCAATAAAAGAAATACTGAAAACCCATGGAAATGGCTGTGGAAGCTAGTGACTTGCTTAATCAAACCTGCTTACTTAATCAAAGTCTGAACTATAAGCCCCGCCTATGCGACAGTGACTGTCGGAACCACTTTCAGAGAGCCTTGGGGCACACAGGGGCTACTAGGCCCAATTGTGAGGGTTGAGGCCTTTTCCTCCTAATGTCCCGGACCTGACCTACTATAGATCCTGAGCAACTGGGCCAAGTAACCCTTCTAAACTTGACTTTGAGTGGTAGACGTGGTCTAGCTGGTCCCTCGGGGAAGGGGGCGATGTGTGGATACAGATTAATGGATCTGGGCTCTCAACTCAGAGAGCTCAGCAGCAGCAATAAATCAATTTCCAGCCAAATAATCAATTTCATAAAACAGAGAAGTGTTTTACTTCTAACTCTACTCATTCAAAGAAAGAAGACGATATTCAGAAACAATCAGGGGCTCTAGTGTTTCAATGGCAGTTCCCTGTCCGACTCTTACCTCAGACTGTGATGGGGGTTATTACCTGTGAACTGGTGGCCACATCGAGGGAATGCTCAACTAGCAGTCCGTTTCTCAAGAGACCACTCTGACTCTTAAAGTCAAGTCAAAAATGTCTTTGTGCCCCAGCGCTTTCAGCAGTGAGTCCAACCATGGCTGGTTGGCCCAAAGCCAGTCTTACTCACTCCTGTAGGATCGAAGCTTGCAGAGCCCTGGAGTGTGCCACATCCATGGTATTCACAGCTGCTCCGGTCCCGATTAGATAAGTTGACTTCACACAGACTTACCGGCTGCACTCGGCAGATGCAGGCTCTCTAACTCTCCCTCATGGTCGAGCTCCGACAGCAATCAAAGGTTTTCCTGCACTCCTGTGGGGTAAGTTTCCACGATCCCAAAATAGGTGTAGGGGATTGATTCCGATATTCCGGTCATCAATCTCGTGCTGGGGTGGTGATGTTTTCACAGCGTCCTCACTCATTCTACAAGGTCAGGTCAGTCACTGTCCTCATTTCTCCAGGAGACCTATGGGTCACCACTGCCTACAGTTTACAGGGTTCTGCCTGATAAACAAGGCACAAATACTCCCAGCAGCCCCTCCTTGCATACAGGGTTTCGGCACAGCTGGCACGCAAGGCTTAGGCTCTCACTGACCAGTAGTCTCTACCACATCTGTGCCTCCTGGCATATATGGTCGCCGCAACGGTTTCACGCATGCTTCGGCTCTTCTCCACAAGGCTGTCTTTTCCACAGCAGCCCCTCCGGGCACACGGGGACGCCACATTGATGCAGTGCAGGCTTCCTCCTTTACCGCACAGCAATCTTTTTCATGGGTATGTTCACGGCAGCCCTCTCCTGGCATAAGGGCGTCGTAGATCTGTTTAACCGAAGAGCCAGGTCTTGAGTCTTTCTGAAGGTGTTCAGGGAGGGGGTGCGTCTGCCAGTAGCTTGTTCCAGGTCTTGGCTGCAATGTGAGAGAAGGAGAGAAGGATCTTCCATCTGCTCTGACTCTGTGGATGCGCGGGGTTTCAGCCAGTGTGAGGATGGAAGATCGGCAGTTTCTTTTGGGTATGTGGAAGTTGATTCTGTCGTTGAAGTATTGGGGTCCGTTTTTGTGTAGGCATTTGTAGGCGTGGGTAAGGACTTTGAAGGTGACACTCTTCTCCAAGGGAATCCAATGGAGTTGTCCGTAGGTGTTGGCTGATGTGTTCGTGCCGGGGGATGCCGAGGACGAGTCTGACTCTTGTGTTCTCTATTCTCTGGAGTGTGTGAAGTAGGGACTTTCTTGAAGCTGGTGTAGAGTGTGTTTCCATAGTCCAGTCTGCTGGAGATGAGTGCGTGGGTGACTGTCTTCCTTGACTCAGGGGGGGGGATCCACTTGAAGGTCTTGCGAAGGATGCCGAAGGTGTTGAAGCAGCTGAAGGTGACGGTGTTGACCTGTTGGTTCATGGTGAGTGATGAGTCAAGTACGATGCCGAGATTTTTAGTGTGGTGTAAGGCACAGTGACATATGCATCAAAAGGTTATTCCCAGACCTCCTGGCCTACTCTTTATGATTCTGTTATCAGCCCCATCTCCTTCCTGAGATGGGTCGGGCCGTTCCTTGGGATCGCTCATGAAGCTAAAGAGCACCCTTTGCAGTGTACAAGGGGAGCCTCATTCTCCTCTCCAGTGTGTCCCACCCCGATCAGAGGAATGCAGCAATAAACAGTAAAATCATGAAACTGTTGTTTTTACTGTGGAAAGTCTTGGACGCCCAAATGGCGAGTTTAGAGTTACACGCTGACCCCTCAGATGAGCTAACTCTGGAACGGGCTGACCAAAGGGGATACTCCAAGGTATCAAATAACTCTTTACATTAAGCCTGACTTGATTCGCAACCCAAAATTGGTGTAGCAAGTTGTTGTGTCCAATTTTGACAAACTTGCCACTTTGTTGCCTTCAAACCCCTGCACCCTTACCGGTTGCATATAGGGTCCTGCCTCTGAGGCAATGTTCTGCTCTCCTGGGGAGACGTGTTAACATCTCTCAGGAAAGGATACAATAGGGGCCTACTTTGGGAGGAGGTAGTATCTCCTTCCTGCAGGATACTAAATGGATGTTGGCCCATAAGGCGAGCATTGGAAGGGCAAATGGGAAACACTTGGGAGAGGGGCTACTCTATTGTTTAGGCAGACAGGTTGGCATTGGGGAACAGAGGAGAAACCAGTTTTCCAGGGGAGTGTAGCCCCCTTGGTAGCCACACCTTTGGGTTCGGCTATGGAGCTCAGGATGCGGAGAGAGGTGTCTCACCATGTTGAAAGTGGGCCGAATGGTGCGCCTTGAGATTGCCAGATGGCACAAAGGTGGGCATCAGGTAGGAGGGAACCTGATAGCCCATTGACTACCAACCGCCTCCTACCCCGAGGGCATTTCCTGGGTTTAAAAGGAGCACCCTGAACTCCGATCTCGACTGGACTGGAAGAAGGACTGCCCTACAGCACCAAGTTACCGGCAAAGAGAGGCTGCACTGACATGGGCTGCACCTGCTGCCTAGCAGAGAGAAGGGCTGTGCCTGCTGTGAGATGCCCTGGAAGAAGTCTCCTCCAGGGCCCAGCCAAACCAAGAGACTCCAAGGGTCAGCAGATGACTTTCTGTCTGCACCACAGGGACACATCAGCTGAAAAAGCCTACCAAGAGTGAGAGGTAGCCCAGATACCCGCTCCTCGCCCTGTGTAGCACCAGGGACCAAAATCCGATGCTCAGAAGTTGCACCAGAGTCTGCTGGACTTGGGAGAGGCGTTGGAGTGCAGCTAGGTCACCCAGAATGCAAGCTGCAGCCCTGTGAAAACGACACCAGACGACTGATAGTCCAGTGGCAACTGAACTTCGGCCAGACCGTAGAGGGCCCTCTGTCCCAGGACTCCCTCGTTACCTTTGTGGATTGAGGAGTTCCTGCAAGAAGATTCCAGTCGACAGCGTCTTTCTGTAAGCTGTATCATGACTGTGACTGGAACTGCTGGAAGGCAGCTTCTTCTGAGGGGTTAACTGTTTATGAGGGCCTTGTTGGTCTCCCTGACTGATTCCGTGCGGGAGGTGGTCGCCCCATGTAACTCTAACAAACAAGATTACAACTTGCCCAACTTTCTGCTTAAAAAGTTTGTCAAATTCGTTCAATTAGCAAATGCTTGTTCGCGGTTGAATAAAATGCTCGGATTTACCATTCCTTGTCAACTCTATATTTCCAGAACCCTCCTGTGGATCTTTTTATAGTCTAAAAATATAATCCATTTTTATGAATTAGTGTTGGATTTTTTTGTTGTGTTGTCTATTTCTTCAATTGTTTTGGTGCTGTTTAAATGTTTTACAATTGTTCCTTTGTGTAAACCTTGCTGCTCTGAGCCACAGCTACCCAGGGTTGAGCTAAAGGATTGACAAACAAAACCTACTGGGCCTAAAAGAATTGATAAGAGTATCGAACGGTGAGGTCGCACAACCACACCATATACTACACCCCAATTCCTCACATTCATCATTTGTGTCACTGTTTTTACAAAATGGACCCAAAGGTTATACATTTAATAAAAAGGGAGTTTGACAGAAACTGCACCGCTCCTAAAAATGGTTCCATCTGCTTTCTATAGGCATGTTTGGGGTTTTTCATCCACAAGATTAATGCTGTTCCACGATATTTAATTTTTAAGCAAAATACATTCTGATTTATAAAAAATTATCTTGTTTTCTGCAGTCTAATAGGAAAAGAGATTTCCTTGTTTATTTTCATCACACATTTTTCAATCACAGAAAGATATTTCTACCTTAGAATTTACATGCTATCAACATGTAGGAAACGCAGGGTTGGCAGCCTTCCAACACAGATGAAACACTCCAACAAAAGCAGCTTGTTAAAGAAGAGCGGAGAACCAGTCTGCAACTGCCTTTCTCACCCCAGTCTCCTCCTTAACCGAAATACTGTCTAAATAAAATATAGATAGCTGACCGGTGTTGGAACCCGGTACTGGGTTTGAAAGGGTGGACCATCTGTCACCATCTTGTACGTATAGACACCGCCTCTATAAACCTTCTGGGGGCTCTGGTTCCCCTATGAAGATCAGTCACTGCAATGAGCGAACTGGGCTGGTGCTGTCTTGGACACCTCCCCCAAGCTGCCAGAGCGGGTTACACAATGCTACTGCTGCCGGTGATATAGATGAAGGATTTAAACACACCAAAAGGAGTAGAGAGTGATCAAATATATGTCTCGGTGGTGGCACATGCTCTGTACCATCACACTCAGTTGTGTGACATACTTCATCATAGGGCTGCTTCAGGACACCCCAACGCAGACCAACGCCTGGGGTGGAGCAGTAGGGATGGGGAAGACAAGACGCAACATCTAAAAATTTATAGAAACAGTAAGACTAGGATCACCGAAAGAGGAAGTGCAGTGTGAATTAATACTAGCTCGGTGGTGTCGCTATGTGTACATTTTATTCCTGGACCCTCCGGCCAGGATTAAAAACGTGAAGGATAGTGGTGGCCGGAAGAGATTATGAACTCTTTACACCCCTCCTTACTGCCACACAATTAGACTCAACGTGGTTTGGGCAGCCAGAACTTGGGCTTGCTACCTCCAAAATACCTGAAAATAATCTCTGCAGAGAAATAGCATTAATTGCAAACGGCTTTCTCATGTCTGTTTTGTCGTCAAGGGTTACATATGGCACATGCTGTGCAGCGTGTGCCAGAAAGTCACATCAAATGGCGCAAAATGTATTCCCACTTCATCACGTTCACTGCCCTGTTCAGTGGTGTGTCTATTATTCAACCTTTGAATTGTATCCACTTGGATTTGTCACTCTAAATGTTGGTACATTTTGTCATGCTCATATTGTGTGCCATTTGATTGATTATGCCAAGGGAGCTCAGGCTTATGGCTTCCTCTGAGGGAGCCGCTATTTGTTTAGGTTAATGATTACCCAGGTCACAAGAACACAGGGTTGCCCCACATTTGATTCTAGATTGTTCTCTTGCAGTTTCAGTGATGGTCTCATTTCCCAGCCGAACGTAGCTCGTTTATATTTCTTTTATTAATGCTACACACTTAGAACATGTATATTCACAGGTCGTATGTATCACTGATAGTTGAGTCAACCAATGGTGTGGTACAGGGATGAGATGGGAGTATCATGGAGAGCATTCATTCTTTAGACAGACTTTGAAGAGATGTGGCATCAGGTCTTTCTGAAAGGGCTTGGGGTCTGGAGGATGTCGGATTTCTTCGAGAAGATGAAATCAGATTGTTTAGCAAGAAAACACTTGAGGATAAATGGTTGAGTCTCTCCTGTGCATATTCAACTTGGTAACCATACAACATGTCTCCATGGCAGGCGTTGAATCCAAGCTGTGTTCCTAGCTGTAACTTTGTAATGAGTGATACCGCTGTGGCCTACTCGTTGACAATGTCGCGTGATTGTCTAAACCTATTATTCCTTTCCTCTCCCTGCAGGATTTTCCATGGCTGACACGCTCAAACATGTGATCCTGGATTGCGCGTCTCATCTGCGTGAAACGACTGCCCAGGAGCATACATGATGCTGTTCAATTGCAATGCTTTGTGATTTCTAAACTCTTGACGCCGAGCAGGCCGCCCCGGATTACAGGTCCTGACTCCGTGAGGTCTACTCTGTGTGGCTTTCACTTTGCTGTTCTCTAGGCACGAGACTCTGTGAGTCGTCGATGATCCAGCCGTGATTGAATGTTTGATTAATTTAATTACTTGCTCAGCATTAGGAACACACATTACATGTCCCTAATGTGAGCACTGCACTTTGCTCAGCGTACAGGATTGTTTTGCTCCTGAAGTACATACGCAGTTTCCATTATGCTGGTGGCACGGTGCAAATTTGTTCTTGTTCCGAAAGGGTCTCCTGTGAAATCTGAGCTGTGCTTCAGTGCATGGTGCTGTACAACACACATGTGCCTTAGGGAGTCTTCCAAACTCAGGGATACTGCACTTTGCTGCTACACTATTTTTCCAAGCCCCTTATTTTGGAGCATGCACGGTTGCTAGCCTGCTGTCGTGGGTCGTGGTGTTGGACCACTACAATCTTCCTGGCACGAAACCTAACCTCTTCTAGAAAACAAAAAGCCTGTGGGATGTTTTCCTTTTCTAGCAGGTGGCTGTGAATCTACCCTAGTAACAACCAATGTAAAGCATGCATTTTATGCAGGAAACCCCCACTCCAAATGAATGGGTATCATTTGTGTAGGAGGTTCAGTGGCCATAGTGGTGCAAGAGCCCACAACCACCACAATTGCAGCTACATTACAATATACAATTGGGCTGGGGGACACCCTTTTCTTGGCTTGCAGTAGAGCCCATTGTATCTTTGCTATACCACTAGAAATGGCTGGGATGTTAGGGCTCATGAAAACAGTGAGCTCTCAAGGATGGTCAACTTAAGAGTCGAACTAAGAACCCTTCAGAAGAGGTGTGGCTTGCATAATTAAGAGTGTGACCTAACAGGCACAACTAGGAACCATTTACAAGAGGTGTAGCCTATGTAACGGAGGCCGCGATCTTAGAGCTGCAACTAAGAACTCTTTACAAGAGGTGTGGCCTTTATATCAAAGGGTGTCACCAGGAACCCTTTACAAGCTGATTGTCTATATCATTAATGGTGTGACCGAGGAGGCGTAGTCAAGAACTCTTTATCATAGGTCTGGCCTAACACAGCTCGAGTAGAATCCTGTGCTGGCCACATTCAGGAATGGACCCTTCATTTACAAAGAGCACAGCTGACATCAGCAATTTATACAACACATTTTGTCTGGGCCATTAACAACAATTCATTTGATATGGTACACATAAAACATTTTTAAATTATGTATTTCAAATCGTTTTTATTGATTTTCCAGAAAGAATTATACAAAATGAAATACAGTAAAAGTAACAGAAATAATACTGACTTGAAGAAACCAAGGAAAATGACAAAGAAGAAAAGGTCCACAAATTATCCAATTTCGATACATTATGAAATGCAGTTATGTTGGAGAGGCGCGGATGGTCCATGAATATCCCAATCTAAAAACGATCTAGGTTACATTACGGGCTCATGGTAGTATGCTAGGAGTAACACATATAGCATACACACCATGAAACATTACAAGAGTACTAAAGAAGACACAATAAGATCCCACTGACACGGTATAGGCATGTCAAATAACTTTTATAGGGCACAAACAGGTTGGGATATTCTTCTTAGAGGGTACACGTAAATTCTTAAATTAAAATGTATTAATGTTTACTAAATGAATTACCACCTTTGAAATTCGGGATCCACAGTCTTGTTGTTTAAAATGGCTGGAAATAGATGTTATTATGACCGACCTAAGTGGCACTCCTCTTCATCAAACTTTGACTTATAAAATGTTGTGCTAGGCTAAAGCTGAAACCATAAATTAACTTACAGATTCCACAATGTGGAACACTAACCTGCTGAGCTATACTAGTGGTTATACATGCTGGCCACTTGTATTAGGTTGTAAGATGGCTCAGAGAAGTAAGCCATTTATTTGCTGCAAAGATGTGTCTACTTAACTCATCTCTGCTCGTAATACTAGTAAAAGAGCTCAGGTAGTGAACGTGTGTCTTTCAGTTCTTCTCTTAGCTGACTTGTGAATTGAGGTATCTAGCTATGCTCCCACCTTCTCTCAACAAGACACAAAACTGCCCAAAATGAAACTGAAAAGCGGTGTAAAGTGACTGTTATCAAGTCATTCACTGCACAGCAGTCCGAAGTCCATCTCTTGTTAGACATAACTAGAGGTTAACAGCCTTGCCTTACCCCTAACCATGTTTTGATGTGTATTTTGCCTGAAGTCTTGGATAGAAAAAGATAGCCCTCCAGTGATTTGCCTGAACCCATGTTTCATTTTACTAGTCTTCCGCACTGACATGAGCCACCCCACCTAAAGCACTTCGAGTCGTTAACAAAATACTGCAAAGCCTTTGTCCCTCAACAGTACGTAATCCGTCGCAGAGGATTGTGTTTTTTTCTTACAGATATCTAGTCTGGTGGATGACTTTGGTGCAAAGAATGTACTTCCAATGACTAAAACGGATATCAAGGGGTTCACAACTGTTATTGGTGCTGAGTTTAACAAACCTGGAGGAATTTCCCCAAGCCCCGCCTCCTTGACTCTGTGCCTGATTGTTCCTCCCTCTCTTGTTTACTCTCCTTTCTTGTTCTGCTGCTCCTCCTGACATAGGGTCTCCCCAGTGAAACCTTTGAAGTTGTTGTTCTCAGGAACCCGTCCAGTGGCAGCTTCTCCCCTCTCCTGCCTCCCTGGTTCCTCTTGCCTGCACTGCTGTTGCCTCGTTTGTTTCTGCGTTTGGGAGAAACCACTACTACCTCTATAGTGTATCGAAGGTATTTGAGAAGGAACATCTCCATATGAAAGTTCTCATTGGTTTCACAGGGCGGCTTTATCTCTTACAAACCAAGAAACCCCCAGGCAAACTGCGGAAAGGGTTTGACATGAACAAGCATAGTACATCTGGGAAGAAACAGCCCAGTGGATGTTGCTTCTAGACTACTGACACAAAAGTTAGATCCCCTGGGTATGAGACTTGGTTAACACCCCGGCACAATCATTACCCTTCCATGCAAGGAGGTATAGGCCCGAAGCTTGTTGTAAAAGCGTAAGTCGGAGCGTCTCTCTGATGTTCCTCTATAAAATGAGGCAGCGCTTTTCATGTTTGCCCTGTGCCTGAAGGAGCAGATATACCAGTTTGTTGGGTTCGGTTATGGTTACTGGTTGGAGTAAGTAGGCAGATGGCTGTCAAACGGCCATTATTGTCCTTGTGTTGGGCATGGTGAATAGAGAGTTCTCTTCTGTCATGATGTGAAGGCAGGCTCCATGCCATCCTCCGTTGTGAGCATGAGGTGCCACAGAATGGTCTTTAACCTGAGAAGACAAGACTGTCTAATGTCTAACTTCAGAGAATAACCTCAACTACTAGAATGTAATTGTAGTCATTGAAGACCACCGTCTGTCCAAAGCTGTCCGCACCGTTATGGCCAGCAGCACAATGCCTCTGGGTGAAGAGTTTCAGAGGCTGTGACCAGAGGTACGAGCATGAACCTACTGAAGGACCAGGGCATTGATCTTTTAACGCAAGTGGAGCCGCAGTCTCTTAAACTTGGAACCGCGGCGTGGGAAGTGCGGGAGGGCCGAAGGAAGATGCTTTAAGGAAAACATAGAATTGAAACACACTTCGTCTGTACCACACTGCGCTCTTTGTTGAGGCTCTTGTTAGAGCTTTTCTTTGGCTGATGCCTCGCTCTAGCTTTCTGCTGCAACCCCCAGATTTGTCTCTGACTCCTGTCTTCCAGATCCTTAAGAGTCAAGTGCATCTCTACCTCTGATGTAGAGGCACAAGTTGTATGTACTTTTGAATAGTTTGTGGTTAACTAATTTTCTTTTCAAACCTATTTGAGGAATCCACTTTCATCAAACAACAAATATCAATTGCCTCCCAATTATTGCTTTGGTCGAAACAGTGTCACTGAAAACTCTTTAATGAAGAAATCATTCGCTGCTATAGTCCATTGACCGGAAGTGCCGAGGCAGCCCGCGCTGCTGGTTCCGTTTCGTGAGCATTCTGATTTAGAATGTTCGAAGAGGCCGTTCAACTGTCCGTCCTTACAGATGCCATGGAGGGGGCAGCGGATAACAGATTAGACAGCAATAAAATGCACAGCCCGGCGGTACAATGCAAGATAAGAGGGTTACTCAATAAGTAGACCAGAGAGTGAAGAGAAGCATCAGGTTTATTCCTCAGCCGCAGCGTACCAACTGCCCAATCCAGAGCGCATAGGCTCCTCGCTCTACATTCTAGAACTTCATGAACGCAAGGTTTCCACTGTTCTCGTCTATTCTACAATGTTCTGATACCTTCTACACTGCAAGCGACATGGGTGACTGACAGATACCACACCAGGGTTAGTGAAAGATGTGAAGAAAGCCTTTCACGCCAATTTTAAGGAAGAAATGTTCCATCGTAAAGCGGACTCTGAAGTAATTGTTCAAATTAGAACAATCTAGACATGAACATGCCACCAATGTATGCAACTTCAAAATGTGGTAAAATAAAATAAAAAACGCTAATGTTGAGGGTTATTTATACAGTATCAAAAAGGTTTTCACCGAACAAACTCTCTGGAAATGTCCGGAATATCACACAAACAAATGCAAACATTTGGAAATGTTGGAGGCATATTAGGGGGGAAAATTCGGGGGACTCTATTTTCCCCATAACTATCATTGAAGCAGAGGCAATTTCAGGCTAGATAATGCTAACATTAAGCTGTTTTTGGCTTTAAAAATCGTGATTTTCCAGCTCAAATCTGGTCTTTTGGCATGTATTTGGGGAGCCTGTTGTGAGAATGATAATGTAATTTACTCTGCAGAGTGTAGGCACGTGCCACATGAAACATCCAGAGTTGTTAAAGATGACATTCAACAGATTAAAAAAATTGCACTTTCTAAAACAGAAATAACGGGTAACATCAACCAAACATGTTCTTGATCCATATCGCAACATGCCTTAGACACAATGCCTAATGATAAACTGTTAGAGGCAGATCGGTAAAATAAGAAATGAAAAGCAAAATCTGCCTAAATGTCCTTATTCATTGGCGAACCAAAAGAGTTTACCTAAACTTTAAAATGAGAAGTTTATTTTCACTATCAATGAGCACTGTGAGAATCATTCACTGATGTATAATAATGTAGAAAATGTGAACTATTCGTCAGACAGTAGTGGGTGGCTACCATGTAAAACTTTCAAACCCTGCCCACCCCAAATATATGCTATTTATGGCCAATGTTGCTGGTACAAGTTTCACGGTGGGGGTTCTGCCATAAGTGCTATATCACTGAAGCCGTGAAGATTATAAAAAATCCAAGCATCACATGAAGAATAAGTGCAGCAAGTTCACCACGCCCTAGCAGACTTGCAAATATATTACTAAAGCAAGGTGTGGTAGCGCACTGTCATTTACAAGCAGCACATTCTCCATTGAAATGGCCACTACATTTGCACGGATGTACAGTTTTACAGATATAACTAAATAGCAAACAAAAGATATGTGGAAATTGGGTTTCAGCAAATATTTGTAATTTGCTGATTACCAAGTAAAGTGTCTTGATTTGTTTTGTTCCTATCAAAATATTAGTTTCCATTCCATCACACTTCACAATTATAAAAAAAAGTGCTACCATTCTTTTGTGACTGCTGATATATTATGAAATATTTGCACAGTTCATTTACAGGTACTTAAATTTTGTTGTTAAAAAAATGACATTGTAAAGCTTATCCTTTCACACTCTCTGTACCCCAGCAAGACTGTCACATAGTTCAGTTTAGCCTCTCAATTTTCAGTCAGAGAAAAAAAAGTTTACAACAATCTCCATGTTAAAAGGATAAGCAGCAACTTGCAAGAATACATTGCCTGACATTTGACTGCTATCTTTGAACATACTGAAAATGAGACAAGATAAAAATGCACCTTCATTGTTCATTCACCATCGGCACCTCTGCATTGTAAGTTTAACGCACAGTGCAAGGCGAAACATTCCCTTTCATTTATGTATTACTTCCTAATAAAACAATGTAACTTAAAAACATTTTTTTCCATAAAAAAAGTGTGGACTACAAAACCAACTTTTTGTGTTGCAGACTATGAAAAGTGTGCAACCAAATGCTTGTTAAATACATTTCCCAAAATGCAAGTACAGAGTTGGCATTTTCACTCTGCTTGGTGTTTGTGGAGACCGATCACGCCACTAGCATCTGTGCTTGAAAATTGAGTGGAATAGAACTCCAAGAGTTAATGGCAACACTTCATTTTAAAGCAAACAAAAAACAATAATCCTCTTTCTTGACTTCTTCAAGTTTACATGAGTAGGCCGCTTAACCCGAACAAGGAAAAAATAGCCGAAATTCTACATCTGTCTCAAAGCAAAAACTGAAACCCATCCAAAAACAACAAAAGAGAAGGCTAGCATACCAAATTCTCACACTATGTTGGTACCCAAAAAAAAAAAATATATATATATATAAGAACTGTACTTAAAAATCAACAAGCTTAGACAAAAGGATACTGCTACATGCACTAGATGACAATGGAATATCCAAAAATTGGGCGGGTTCTGCGGAGCTGTCACCGAGCTGCCACCCTCGCCTCCCCTTTCAACCAATTTCAAAGATAGAACAAAGAATGGCTTTGCCTTGAAAGAATGCACAAATCTGTATTCTGCTTCAAATCTCAGACTGGTCTCAGACTGGTCTTTTATGACGCAGCAAGCAAAATCAACAGCTTCTGCTTTGAACATTCATTTAAAAAAAGTAAAAATTGTCCATTCCGATGCCCAGTCGTCTTCCAAAATCGTTTTTTTTTCTTCTCAAAAACCTTTATTAGAAAAGATTGCACAGCCTAGTTACATAGTTCCACAATAGCAAAGGATTAAGCACAGCAATACACTGCATCACAGCAGAGATAGTCGCAAACTCGTGTCACATTGGAGACCATGCCATGGAGAATTGTCATAAAGAGGCGATAGCAGATGACCGGAGGAGGCACCATGTGTAGAGGGAGACAGGGAGTGAAGGGCCGCGAATGAAAGGGAAGCAGCTCATGGACTAGCACCGGCGGCTGCCGCGAGCGGAGTCCCGGTGGGGAAATCGTTCTTAATTGGACTGTCGCTGTCCTGAAAAAAACGGACTGCCAAGTCCTCCTTACCGGTGCAAATGAAGAATTCGAAAATGTACTATGTGACCGCCACATAACCCCAGTTTGGTGAACATGCCCAAACAAACCATTGCCAGTCTACTAAACATAAATAGTTTATTTGAAAATAAAAATGATTATTCATCCTTGATGTTCTCATTAATAAAAAAAAAGTGTTCCAGACCACAGATTTCATCTAAAGTCTGAGTTCACTGCCTCCCTCTTACTCAAAAAAATGGTAATGCTATGTTTTCTATCTTTTTCATCTCATTTTACATTTTTTGGGGTCAAATGGAAGTTTCTTTATATGTAATATTTGCCAAATGTAATGTCGTTGTCTGATGTGTGCAAAGTTTTTTTTCTGCTTCAAATTGCCTTTTCGTCAAAATCCCTTTGACACAGCAAACTCCCAAACACTACTGATGCTGTCCACAGTTCCTGGGGTTACTGGGGTTACGCGGGCACAGTCAGATGGTTGGTTTTGAACTGTGATCAAGGTGTAAAAACCTCACCTGAGAAAAGTAGCTTAAATTGATTTTCCTATTAATAGTAGGAGTGGCATATTAAACCCCAAGCTTGGTGTAAAAACATCTGGGCGATAATGTAATACACTTTATTTTTTCAAAACAGTAACATTGATCTCTAAATAAAATCTGTGGCAAGGTGGATGTTTGCAACGCCGAAACATCAAAAGCATGCAGTGTAGAAAAAACACTCTTGCCAAGACCTTAAAGAGTTTCACTAGATAGGTAATAATGCCAAACTGTTATAACACAACATTTCAATGCAGGTTTCATGAATTAGTGGGAATAAATGTGCAGCTATAGTCTCACAAACGTTTCGCCTTCATGTCTGCTATATTTGCTTGTCATTCATCAGGGCCTTAGTGAAACTATTAATGATGCTCGCACCTGCTCACTGTAAAATCTTTCTAATGTATGGGGTTATTACTCAATGCCGATCCAGAAGGAAGTGATGTCTTTTAGGAACAAAGGGAGACGATAAATCCATGATACCCTTGGAAGGAGATCTGTCCCCTGATAAGCCCCAAAAGGAATCTCCAGCGGTAGGGATGTCAACACAGCAGCAGGGAAATAACCATTACAGGGGGCTTATTGTTGTGTCCACTTCTAACGATCAAGCGCAATTTACCAGTCAGGTTACTGATTAATCGCAGTAGGTGATAACAGACTATTGTATGGTGTGGCTTGGGAAGCAACCCCATAGTTAAGATGGTCGGGTTTGGGCTGCGCCTGAGATTCATGATTCGTGGTGGCACGTTTGTGCTGTTCTTCCCAGTTCAGGGTTCGGGAAACAACTAGGTCTTCACGACAGTGGATACTGGAAGGAAAGAAAGAGCAGAAACAACTTTGCTTACATTTGACTTTAATGCTTGCCTGGCTGGGAGGTCGATTCTGAAACACGCTGTGGTGGATTTATTATTCAAGAAGGGGTCATTAATCCTCAGGGAATTTTCCTCCTGATTTTGCTAGCCATTCTTGAAAGACTCAACTACTCTTAAACTGCTCAAGCCGTGCTTGAAGGATCCGCACTAGAACCCAGCGCAGGCAGGTGTTTGCCACCCAATGAGCAATAGAATCGGCGATTCTGGCACTTGTGGAAGATATTAGATCAAACATGGATGACAACTGGTGGTGGGACCTCGATCTTCCTGGATATGTTGATGACCCTGGACACAATCGACCTTGTGATCCCATTGTCCCACCCTGTAGATCAAGGAATCGAAGGAGTTTCTCCCGCGGTGCCTGTCACTGTACAGGTGGCCAGGTTTGTACAGCGCGGCCCCTGAACTTTGAGCATTGCACTTACTGCTACTGGTTGAGTAAGATTTCCTCACTCCTAAAGGAGTGATCACAAAATGATGGGTTTTGTTTTTGTAATCTGATTTTTAGTATGCTTTCCAATTGTTTATAATAAAGGAACAATGTAATTTACAACTACGTTTGTCTTTGTTGTTCTTGTTTTGCCTATCTCAAGTTAGCAACTTTAAAGACTTTACATTATACACCCACAGCTACAGGCCTGTATTTCAGGGTTCAACCTTAAAAATAATTCCAATGTAAGTTCAAATGCATCCGCCTTAACATGATCTTTCCTAACTGATCAAGACGCTGCAGTTAGGATACTGTTATTTAGAGTAGGTGAAGCCACCAGAGATGTGGGTTTGTGGAGTGGGACTGTAGAATTGGAAAGAGCAAAACTGACTTGAGTGAAAAATGATGTTAATTTCTTGATATTTATCATTTCTTATTGTCCGTTATTTAGGCGGTCATTTACTTATTTTCGATTTTCTATAGCGCTGCAGTGTCTTGAGGGGCGCAAGTGTGCCTGACAAATATTCAAGGATTTACGCATAGTGGTTGAGACAAATTCAATTCGAGGGGAGAACAATAACTAAGCAGGGCAAGGAGAGTG
The DNA here is from genome assembly GCF_964263255.1 of Lissotriton vulgaris. Classification (NCBI taxonomy): domain Eukaryota; kingdom Metazoa; phylum Chordata; class Amphibia; order Caudata; family Salamandridae; genus Lissotriton; species Lissotriton vulgaris. The sequence goes on from NC_141698.1 coordinate 1,105,680,567, forward strand.
CCAGTGGCAGGATGGCCAGAGCCATCCTTCACAGTTCATGAAGGTAAAGGCCACAGTAAGGTTTTCAGCTATTTCCTGAGGATGGGAAGATCCAGTTTGGTCCTGAGTGAAGGAGATAGGGTTGTCTAGTAGAGGGAAGTGGTACCATTCAAGGACTCCTTTTGAGACCAGGGAAGTGTCCATATTGTTGCGTAAGCTATGACTTTGGTGAACTTGGTTCGAAGCACCAACAATGGATATTTTAGCTCTACAAACCAATATCCAATGTATTATTCAAATAGAGATGTTTCTTTTGTGTTACTAACAATCCCTCAGGAAGGAATTAGGGGCACAGTGGTAAAAATAACCCTATTTCATTATTCACAATATCACACACGCACTCTACTAAGAAGTAAAAAATTGTATTACTACAGAAGAATCTGTTTCTCAGTACATATAAAACAATTACTCAATATAAAAACAGCAGGAAGGCAGGTATGAAACGCAAAGCAACTTTCAGTTTGGAGTCTCTTTAGAAGAAGAGCTGCACTGCTTACCTTGTGGACAGCAAAGGCCGTCTTTGTCAGCAGGGGCATGAAAACAGCGTTCCCTGCGAAGGGCAAACACAGGCTCCTGTCTTCCTCCAGGACTCTGCTTTATTAGCTTCAGGCGGGATGCAGCTTCTGCAAAGTGTGACTGTCTCTGGCAGAATTTCAAGCAATATTTGGATGAAGGACCTCTCCTGACAAGTGGTCAATTGGCAGTCCTTCTATACTAACCCTTATCAGAAACTGGAATTTCTGACATAACTTTAGGAGTGCCCGACATAGATTATGTGCATCAAGATGTGTGGCCCAGACATTTCCTCATGAGCATACAAGGTAAAAGAGCATTAATTCAGATTACACTGTCTTAGCTGTATGTGTTTGTATCTAATCTTGACCTGAAGAAGAGTATGCATTTGACCCAGACGATTGTCACAACTTGTGTTGTATCTATGTCATTAATCAAATGGCTTGAAGCTTTCACAGTTCCAGGAAAGATGAGGTCTGACGACACCTGCATATAATGACAGACACAACAATGATTCTTCATAAATCAGGTAATATGGTGACAGCCTTTGTCCAAGAGTGAGAAGATGGCGACCTCCATTATCCAAGATGAAATCAGGGCCTACTTAAAATTGAGTCGGACCTTAGGGGCTTTACGTCAAGATAAGAGGTTTGGAAGATGAGTGCACACAGCGCTGTGGTATGCCAGATAGGAAAAAAGAGCTCAATCGCCGAGCCTTGCGAGTCAAGCAGCAGATTTTGAACGGTATTCTGGACTGGTTGGGCAGCCAGTGCAGTTCCTTCAGCAAAGGTGTCTTGTGGTTAAAGTTCTCTTCTAAAGATCAGCCAGACTGAGGAGTGGAAAACAGCCTTGACATGGAAGCTTATGAGAAGCCCACAAGCACTGCATTGCCATAATCAGGGCAACAGATGTACATGCGTGACGATTCTCATCTTGTTGGGAATGAGGAGATGTGCCATCTTGTTTTCATCACTGCATGAATGAAAGCGTTTACAGAATGGACGAGTTTATGGACGCGTAGTACTAAAGTCGTAGTGTTTTCAATAGTGAAAAAAAGAGATGCCACGAGGCTGCAAGGGCAGGATGAAAGACATCAAAGGCGACTTCTTTTATTAATGAAATATCCAGTTTCTTTCTTTGCCTTTGTGTTATCTGTCGGAACAGTGTTTTTTTGGAGTTCAAGTAGAGGAATTTTTCATTTATTGTTATATTTTCTTCAGCCAAGACTTCAACGTGAAGATAGATGTAAATGAATTGTACTTTCGGAGACACAATTTTAAGATAGAAATCTAGGTGAGAAGTTGTTAACTTTTAAGATGAACATGTTTGAGGTAGAGCTGTGTGTCATCCATATACTAGTGTACAATAAATCCACTCTTAAAGTCTGAGAGCAGCTCAAGGTAGCGGTTGAATAGCAAGGGTGCCACTATGGATGCGTGTTGTGGCTCCTGGGTCCTGCCCATTTAATCCACCATGAGTTGACGCTTTTGACTACCCAGTTTCTGGACGTTCACTGTGGGTGAGTCAGTCAGTCAGTCATATACTTTATTCAATAACTTAATATCATAAAAAGGCACAGATACAATATTCAGCACATATATACCAATTCACAATCAAAACATTAAAAAATTTCATAAAATCTATTACATTTAAATTTCATTTCGTAGGTCTTCAATCAAGGGACAGTTATAACACTAAAATATTTCCATACGTGGCTAAACATTAAAAATTACAGTAAAAAGTTTTCCCAAATGCTGAGAATAAAATTAACAAGCAATACCTTATACAGTAGACTAAAAATAAACCACATCTTTTCTTCATAGTCAAGCAACAGCTCCCATAAGACCTAATCTTCTTTTCTTCATCTCATTAATACGCACGGCTACCACTAGAAAATTTGCAACATGAAAAGTGGTTTGAGTACTATTCAGGAGTTGCAGATAAAGGAGTGCCGGCCTAACCTGCACAAACCCCGCTCCCCTTAACACGGGTGAGTCTAATTACATGGGTCTCACTCCCACTAAATTCATGGTAACTGGACTGATTGTGTTTAAAGCCAGTGTCTACCTTTTAAGATCCGGCCCCTGCAGCACAGCTAGGGCAAATGGTACTGGGGTGGTTGCACAGGAACACGTGTGCAGGATGGATGCACGACCCCCGTCAAGTACAGTCCAGTAATTGCATACAGTTAGCCTGGCGCAAAAGGGACTTTGCAAAGAGTGGTGTTGACTTTACAAAGGCTTAAAATATTAGTGGGCGTTCATAGATAAGTCTGAAGGGCTTGTTAGAAAATCGGCTTTGCTTTCACTGTATTCTACATTAAGGTGAAATCTGCCCTAAAGTGCAGTTTTGCTCCTCTTAGGCCGACACTGTCAAACAAGATGTCAAAATGGAGTAACACATGCACACCTATTTTTAAATTTCAGTTTCCAATTACACTCATCACCATTTTAAGAGCCTTCCGGTATTTTCATATATCTGTGGCTCAGCTCATAACCAGATTCCAGACCTTTGTCCCCCACTACTGGGCTAAGTAAATTGCTTTGTTTCTCAGCAGATGGAACAAAGGCCATCCACACATAAAAGAGCAATCGTCAATGATTAATCTCCCAGGAACTGGGTCAAACCAGGTGGGGGTTGGGGAATCTGCATCTGATAATTAGCTTGTCACCGTGGCCTGGGATTCTAGGCCACAGAGTGGGCGAGGGGCGAGACAAGGCTCTAAAGCCAGCAGAGTGGAGGCTGCCTTTGATGTTTTTGTGGGAAGGGGTCTGACAGTGATGTCAGCTAAGTGTGGATCTGAGGCCCTACGAGAAGCTCTTTCCTGAGAAACTTGAAGTCACCATAATGGATTGTTACACTATGCTGTGCAGAAGGGTTGGGACTGGGTGGAGGGAAGGAGTGCCGTTGCAGAATTAGCCAGGGTGCATAGTTCCAGAAACTCTCCAGACCCCTTAAAAAAACCTTTGTACAAAGAAGAGAGTTGAGCAGATCCTAAACCTGGGAGGTGACAATGGCAGAAAGGATACCCAGCTGGAAAGGGAAACCACCTGATGCTCTGAAATGATGGACTGTGGATTTTGTCACCAGCCTATTCCCAAGACTAGGATGGTCGCTCCAGGGCCAGTTGAGAGAAAGACCCAAGACCTGGGAGGCGATGATAACAGAAAGGATGCCTCGCTGGAAAAAGAAACCACCTGCAGTGATGGTCTTTGTGACCAGCTCACCCTCAAGACTATGATTACGTCTCTAGGGCCAGAGGCGCTGGCCCTTTTATACCTCCTGTGGACCAGTTAGGGGATAAGACCTGCACACCACTGCCTCTCCACGGCTGCTCTGCAAGACAGCCAGTAGCCTTTGATGCAAAGGGAGTACAGGCAGGGAGATGTTCTGCTGGCTGGTCACAGACTGACTGCACAAGTTGCCCCCACTAGCAGGAGAGGAGAACCAAGACCCAGATAGAGGGAAGGCTGGTGCTGGGAGGCAGAAAATCCAATTCCCCTGCAAATGCGCCTCTTTAGAGGCCGTGAGGCCTGTTGAAAAAGCTTCTGGTAGCTTGGCCTGATCACCAGGGCAAAACAGCACCAGGATGAAAGTAATTGTCCCAATAGGACTCAAGATATGAAGTGAAGATTTCCCCTTTTATAACTGCCAAAAATGAGTGTGTGGCGCTCCCCCTCCTAAGGCTACGATTGGCCCCAGCAACCCACTGCAAGTAAATACCATTCTGGAGAAGCTATCCCAAAAAGACTGAAGCAGACAGGTTCCCCAATGCCAGTGTCTGAGGGATGGAGACGGTGGTGCCAGCCTTCTATTGCCCTGACTGTGCTCCTCACGGTCAGGGGTGAGAAAACTGCTTCCACCCGTGGGTGGGATGAAAAAGAACTTGCCCCCACCACGGCAGGAGCAAAACAATATTAATGCTGGCTCCCCTGTTTTTCACTGGAGCGCACAGTGTGTGGAGATCCAGCAGGGTTGCAGGGCCATGGGGCTCACTCCACAACCCTCAATAAACCTTCCAGCCTATGGATGCACTGGGACACCCACCAACAAAAGCCACCAAGAAAAAGAAAATATGTGGCCGTAAAGGCAAAACACACCTGGTGAAACCTCTCCTATATTTATGTTCCCTGGGCAGGAGCTTTCCATAATGCCCTGCTTAGGGCCTGTTTACATATTTCTTTTGTTTGTGGTGCCCCATGTAAGGGTAGGGGCACAACCAACAAATCATTCAAGTGTTGTGGAGGGTTGCAAGGAGTGCAGCAGCCACCCGGGTTTGTTTAACAAACTAACCCTATTTCTCCTGGGCACTTTTAAAGAACTCCAAGGTTCCTACGGATTACATGGCAAGACTTTTCTGACACGCCGAGCACTCAAAGCAGCATTTCAGCATTACTCGAACAGCTGAGACCTAGAGCCGGCCCACGACCCGTTACTACACCCTACTATCATGGCAGGCGACTAGTGACATGGTTACACCGGGCATTTTCTCAGGACTCCCTTACTGCTTTGACACGTCTGTAGACCAAATGGAAGATTACCTGGGCCAATCATTTCACGATTTACGCTGGATGTGAGTCCTAGAATATTGCTGTACTGTCTCCATTAACGCCCCTTTCAAATGTATACAAATCTGCATCTTAAATGAGGGCCTATTTACCCCCGACCCCTGTCACCTGCACTTCTGTATCCTTCCGGCACAGACAGATGCCCTGGTGTTGAGTCAGACTCAGCAGATCTCCTCCACATGTTCTGGGCCTTGGAACCTGCAGGCTTACTGGGACACAGTAGATATTTTAGAGGCTACGGGCTGGGAGCAACTCGACGCAGCATAACACTGTATATTCTGTCTGTACCCTTCTCCATAAAACATAAAGGCCACACCTCATTAAATGGGCAGTGGTGATGAAATGGAAGTCTGCCGTGCCTTCTGTGATCCAGCAATGGCAGGCAGACGTGATTCAATGGGCACACATGGAGACTACAACTCTCCACAGGAAAGAAATGTGAGGCCTGCCAAAATACCCCCAGCTTCTGCGCAGTGGTGGGAGAGTTTAGTTTCCTTTTTCATTCTCTTTATTTTTTTTTGTTCTCTTCTTCCACTGTTTTTAAAAGGTTGACAGCATTCAACAAGCATAAAAAAGACAATTACTCTATTGCTTCAATTATGCCATCCTATATCCTTCCCTATTGCTCAGAGACCTCAAGCAGTGCTGGCACGACTAGCTCTGGGGTTGTCGCTTGAATGCCTTAACTACCTCCGTTTGTTACTTTGTTGACTCAACTTATGCTGAACCAGCACAATGCTACTGAATACAGCATGCAGCTGAGCCTTAAAAGTGTCAATAATAATATATTTACAAAACAAATGTCTCCTGGGACCTAGTAATGGTGACTCTGGTAGGTTTTCCTTATACTTTGAGCTTGAGCTGAAGCATTGTGCTCTTCAGCTCAAGAGTGCGGGAACCCCTATGGAGGGTCCTATGGCTGCAGTATGAAGCCTAAAGCAAGTGAAGAAAGAGTCTGACACAGGTTTATGGCTGATTTGAATTGAGATGCTCTATTGACAATGTTATGGATAAACAATGAATGCTTATGCACCTTATGATTGTCTTTGAATATGTTCCCTGTTGATTCTAATGGTGATATATTGGTAAATCATGACATATGGCTGTTTTATTAACTGTGGCGATTCCTTGACAAAGCTAGTAGGCCTGCCTTATAAATATTGACACTCCTTTACAGTGTGATGTTACATCTGGTATAGAATGGGGACATTGGGATTATGGGGTTCAGCGCCCATTGGGGTATCACTAAAGGCATTTCCATCTACCTGGTGAATGTATTTGTAATTTAATGCATAGGAGTGTGTAATAAAAGTACCCTTGCTATTTAAAAGAAAAGCACTGATTGGACATTAATTTGACTGATGCTGCGCACTACCTAATAGTGATTGCTAGCCCACACCACCTCCCCTGAGTAGGCCTTGGACTGCTTTTCTTCTCTACCTTTTGGATCAAGTGCTACAATGTGGTAATTGGTTTCCAGCGAAAAGACAACTGCAGACATATTACTTGTGCAGGATTCACATCTTTCACAACGTATTACCCTAGTTTGAGCAGTTTCTATGGCTTCGGTTGCAAAGAAGGAGGGCCACATCTTGTTGCGGAAACCCATCCTGTGCTTGAGTGCGGAGTACCTCTGGTGAACAAATGTATAGGATGCCGCATAGAAAGATTTATTCCTACCAGCAGTAAGGTGTCCCCCTTGTCGATGCTATAGCTATCACCAAGCACCTTCAAAGTGGCTTTCTCTGTGGTGAACTATGATCTGAAACCAGATAGTCAAGCGGGAACCAGGGCCCAAACACTAGTTGAACTGTGGTGTCCAGGCAGTAGAGTGCTGAATGAACATGCAGGGAGAAAGCAACCAATGACAGTGCATTGTATTTTGCAGAGCGTTTTCTGATGTGTACTCCTGGTACATTTCCATCATGACCACTTCCCATACTGAAGACAGAACCTGGAGGATTTTTCAGCCATTCCATTTCACCTGCACCAGGTGGGGCTGTCGCTGAACCTGTGTCGAAGTGCACTAGGTCATCACCAAAAGTGACAATGCGAGGTTCATAATTGCTAACCGTGGTCGTAAACTGGTGGATCCATCTGTAGGAGAGTGGGGTCTGCAATCGTATGGTCACCCCCGATTTTTGCTTTTTGCTTCACTGGTTTACGACTTTCCCTGGCTGTGGGCCTGCTAATCAGACCCACAGCCTAGCTGTTCTCTCTCTAAATTGACAAGCATGTACCTTAGGTGCATTTACCAATTGGTACTGGGCCACCTTATCAGTCCTTGTACAGTATACCTTAGGTATCCAGGGCATAGGTGTACCCAGGGCCTACCAGGGGCTGAAGCATGTATTATGCCACCCCTGGCTGGCCATCTAAACAGACACAACTGGCTGCACGACAGCTGGGGCAAGGTGGTGTAATCACCCTTTGCTTTAGATATAGTATCCCTATATCTAACCCTAAAATGGACACAGGTATTCCTATCAGTCACTCCTAAGGCAGAGTACCTTGGAATTATGTGAGATGGTGCTCTGGCATGAGCTGAGCCCGTTTGCAGCTTGCGGAACCAAGTCCTAATAGCTGTTCCATGATAACGCTATACCATATACTCTTAAGTGCATTATGAACCTCGCGGTCAAATGCTAACTTTGGTATAGCATTATCAAAACATGTCGAGTAAGGTGTCATACGAATTGGAATACTACCCCCTCGCCAATTCTGGCGACGGGGGTAGCATTCCACCCTTCTAGAGGGACACAACATGTATGTAACTGTGAACCCCGGTTAAAGTTAACTCGAGCCTCAGCATCACAAAATGGATGCTGCCACCACAGACACAAGTCTGACCTCCTGCTGCTGGGAGTCCTTCCAGCGAGGGAGGCTCGGACAAAGGGTTTCCTGCCTTGGGAGGTGCTAGCACCACCCCAGACAGGATTTTGTGTATTAGGTAGGCCCGGGCTGAAAGGAATGAGACATGCCTGGGGCACACAAGGTGTCCCTGTGCATATGCCGGTCTAAACCAGTTCCTGGGGCACTCCAGCCCCAGAGCTGGCGCAAGACCGGACAAAGGAAAGGGGGCGTAACCACCCTCCTTCCTGGTCCCACCCAGAGGAGGGACCTAGACGTAGTGCAGCCCTCTTTAGGAGAATAAAGGTAGGAGCTGGTCCCATTCCAAATTAGATTATCCTGATCAACTTCACAAGAAAAAACTCTGGACCTCGACGTTCTGCTCCACAGAAGACAGAAGGAATCTCCCTTGTGGGCAAGGAGTGTCCATCCTGCATCTGCAGGCACCATCAGCGTACCGCGACTTCCCTTTGTCTTCTTCCTGCAAAGGATCCAGACTTCAGAGCCTGACGAGACCCGGATTCCCAGACCTCTCCGACCTCTACCTACAACTCCAGCCCAGCTGAGACCCGTGGGTGCAACAAGACACGTGGGACCGGCCATCTTGAAAGAAGCAGCACTTCGCTCCAGCACGACTCCTGAGGTATCCTCATCCAAGTGTTCTGGGGACTGAGAAGCCCCGACCCCGAGCAGCTCCTTCACCGAAGATCAGCCCTCCAGCATCCACGAGATCTGCGTGGGGCCCTTCTGCTTGCCTGCCGCTCGACGCGTTGTCTGGTCACTTGCCGGCTGTCTTGTGGCCTCTTAGACGACGAACTCCGACAACTTTGCTGCTGGTCTGGTTGCTCCAGACTGGCCCTTGCTCCCTTCCAAAAGAGGAGCACCCCGGACCCTCCTGGTCCACTCCAGACGCCGTTTCCACTCACCGCATGGGTTGCCTTTGCCAAGGCCTGTTGAACCCGAATCCGGAGACGACACCGCCGACAGCGAGAGCCTGCGTGGGACAGCTCGTGCCTCCATCCTGGTCGTCGAAGACACCGCCTGGTCCATGTGGCTGCTGAGACAAGCGTGCACCTTCACCTGGTCGCAATGACGACATCTGGTTCCACTCCTGGTTCCACTCCAGTCACTGGCTAGTGACTTTGAACATTGTCCCCTCTGCTTTCAGGTTCTTCTCTTCACCAATCCACCCTTGGATTGCACCAGACATCTTCCTCCTGGTCGCCTGCAGCATCTTTCTTCAAGGCTCCATAGACTTCGACGCGGAAACCCGACACGACTTCGCACCTATGCACCCACAGCCTGTGGGTGAGGTAACACGAGCATTTTGGTGCTCAAGGGTAGCTTGACTCTCCTAGTGTCCAGTTCCATTGTCGTTTTAGTCCTATCTAGTCAGGAATGTCCGTACTCACCTTTTCTTTAAACTGTACTGTCCATAGACCTTTGTACGCATCTCGCTTGTGAGTTCATACTCTGCACACGCGCTCCGAGGGCCTCCTATTACCTACCTCAAGTTAGTATAGCGTGGTCCCAGCGATTCTACAACCTCTGGACAGCTCCATTCCTTTACTTGACTTTCACATTCCACTTACTTAGTATATGGTTTGTCGTGCCCCTAGGGCACCATTGTAAATCGTGCAACTTAAATGTATTTTTCCTAAGAGTTTGCCATGTGCTTAGCCCTCTGACCTCATAAAGAGTTCAGAGGTGTTTGTTAGTTAATAAATAACTGCTAATTTTCATAACAACCTGTGTGGTGTCCTTTTCAGTTGGTATTCAAAGGTTATATGTGGTAAAACAGCTGGCTTCACATGCCATAAAGAGTTTAGCCTAAAGACTGCTTTTGTCCACGCTACTAGGATAGCTGGTCTATAAGGTTGACTTACAACCAAGCACCATAAGGGTTGTTTGGACTGATACAAGGTGATCCCTAGAACTAGTGAGCATCATATATCAGGCCAACTTCTCACACCATCTTCCTTCAAATTCTGCAGGATCAGATCTGGAAACCTTTTCCCCATCAAGGGCTATTAAGGTCTGCAGGGACACACCAAAGCATTCCTTTTCTCCTTCAAGAATGTTGCCCATAGAGATCTTCCCACAAAAAGTGCTATTAGAAGGAGAAATTATCTTCCTCTTTGAGGAAACTCAAATGTTTTGGATGCCGTTACCTCATGCTGGGCTCTCCCTTGTTGTCTGAACTAGAGATTCCGGCTCCATCATCTGACACTGCACGTGTGGAGGTCTTTGGCAAGTTGTATTGGATTTCTTCTGGATGGTTTGGCGACACAAGCAGATCCTGATGACATTAGACTCTGCACCTCTGCATGCTTCGGCTCAGCACCTCCTAAGAAATTGATATAGTCCCAGTATAATTTCCATGTTTTCTGAGCAGCCTATGACGCCCACGGGCTCTGCCCTCAAAGCGTGAGCAGCACAATTGAAATCAGCTTAAATTAACTTGCAAAAGAGAATGTTATGCCATGTTTTGAGGATGAGCCATCTGCAGTCTTTTTCTAGGGCCCAGAAATGTGTCTTGATGGGAGAACTCTTCAGGTCCAACTCGGATGTGCTGGCAATGCCTGATACGGATTGTATCTGTGCAGAGAGTAGACTTGAGAGCTGGAAACCTCCGCCTCTCTGCAGACACTGATGCTGACGTATATCTTAAATTGCCAAATGCAGGTAGCTTTAATACCTCTTCATAAGGAGATATCCCTTAAATCTCTGGCCTTTCTTTGGAGGAAATCTCTTTGTTCACTACAGTGCTCTGAAAAGCAAAGTATTGGAATGAACTCTACCCTTTGCAGAGGCAGAGCCCAACAATTTCACAGATATCCTGCAGTTCTCTGGGATGACCCAGACCTGCTCTGAGAGATCTAAACTTGTCAGTACAGCCTTCACTGGGAAGGAGAGTGATCCATGCCTCCTCAAAACTGAAGCCAAATGCCTTCCCCACAGCCCCTCCAGACTGCGTAAAAGACGGACTCCATGGGACGAAGTGCAGCTTAGTTTCTGTTCACACCAGGTCCCGATCCCTGGGCATGGCTGTCGTCCTACACCGTTAAGCATGGATGTATCGACAGACTTCTCTGGACATATCCAAGACGAACTTGAGGGAATCTCCTGCAATGGCAAGGGGCTATTCGGCGAGAAGGCTGACATCTCTCTGTAATTTTTCAAGTACAGTAGAGCTAAGCGAACTCTCTGGCAAATTTCTCAGCCAATCCATAGCCCTCAACATATGTACCACTACTATTGGGGCAAGAGTGTGCCTAGGGAACGCCTTTGTCAACAGCAGCAGATCCAGCCCCTGGCATCTTTTGTTGGCTTAATTTCCCCAACAAAAACCTCCCCTACCCACTTTAGGACACAATCTGCCATTGAGGAATGGAGGATCATCCATTTGTTGACCAATTCAGAGACTATTATGAGCCAAACTTCCTAGCTCTCCCTCTGGATCAACCTCCTTCGACCAGACGAGCTCTTGCATTCGAGGAGGAAGTCCTTGCCCTGCTGAACAAACGGACCATAGTACTGTAGAGGAAACGCGCACATGATTCTGCTTCCTTTGCCTCTTTATCCCTAAGAATAATAGCGGTCTGAGACCTAACCACAACCTCCGCATCCTGAACTTGTTCATTCAGCAGGGCAAGTTAAAGATTTCTTTGAGTCAAGTCCTTCTGACCCTCAATGCAGAGACTGGAGTCCTGCTGACCCTCAATGCAGGCACTGGAGTCCTGCTGACCCTCAATGCAGGCACTGGAGTCCTGCTGACCCTCAATGCAGGCACTGGAGTCCTGCTGACCCTCAATGCAGGCACTGGAGTCCTGCTGACCCTCAATGCAGGCACTGGAGTCCTGCTGACCCTCAATGCAGGCACTGGGGGGCATCTTCACAACTCCTGTCCCCCTATCTCCATCTACCAATCCTCCCTGCCTGCACACATTGCCTGAGGGGCACCATGGGTTCCCTGGGGCTATCAGTCCTCAGTCTTGCCCTTCGGTCTGTCGCACCATGTGTTTTCACATAAGTGCTGGCAGGTGTGGCAGCCTCATTACGAAGATCAGAAGTTCATCTACGTGGAGGACTGCCGCAAAGGTGGAGGCTGTGGTGCTGGTCACAAAACACATTCAGCATACGATGACACTTCCCCATGACTTCGGCGTTACAATAAACACCCAGAAATCTCTTTTTACACAGAGGCCGTTCATCTTCATAGGGGTGGGCTGGATAGGACCCTCCTGAAGGCTTTCCTCCTCCTTAGAGAAATTCAGATATTTTGGATACGATTCCAGTATTCTAACTCGGACACAAATCCCAGTTCTGCAAGTCCTACGCATGCTGTCTCTGACTGCCTTGTGCCGCCATCTGGTGCCCCACAACAGATGGTGGTTGACACCCGTTTACTGGTGCCTGAGAAGGTTGTGGCTCGAACATCGGGGAACTCTGTCCATCCAGGTTTGTACTGGTGTATGAACTGAAACTTGCTAGTATGTCATATCATCAATCCACTGCAGGTGTAGGCCACTGTGGTTGCAGAAGCTGCCTTCCAGAGGTAAGGCAGGTCCCTCCTTCCTGAGGTATGGCAGAAGCCTTCTTTCCTAAGGTGGTCACAGATGCCTCCTTGCTGAGGTGAGGTAGATGCTTCCTTCCTGAGGTGGGGCAGATACCTTCTTTCCTGAGGTGTTCACAGATCCCTCCTTCCTGAGGTGGGGCAGGTACCTTCTTTCCTGAGGTGGCCACAGATCCCTCCTTCCTGAGGTGGGGCAGATACCTTCTTCCTGAGGTGGGGCAAATACCTTCTTTCCTAAGGTGGTCACAGATGCTTTCTTCCTGAGGTGGGGCAGGTACCTTCTTTCCTGAGGTGGTCACAGACGCCTCCTTCCCTAGGTGGGGCAGATGCCTTCTTCCTGAGGTGGACAGCAAAACACACAAGGTGATGGACGGAATGTTGCACAATGGCAAAACATTCACCCCCAGTCACAGATCTGGGTTTATTCCATTGTTATTTTGCTCACCACGCCACCCCAGCTCAGACATGGCCATATGCAAATCAGTCATGATCCTGTGCCTGATGGGAACAGCCCAGACCGAACTGCCAAGCCATGTCTTCCCTGGACCGGAATCAAGCATCCTAGGACTGGTTTCTGGCTATCAGCCGTCTTCAGCCAGGATAGCTTGACACCAGTGACGTAGTGAGCACGGAACCCACGACTGGGCATACACTTCCCACATAGGGTGAACAGAAAAACACACAAGATGATGGATGGAATGTTGCACAATGGCAAAACATTCTTCCTGAGGTGGGGCAGATACCTTCTTTCCTGGGTAGTCACAGATGCCTCCTTGCTGAGGTGGGACACCTACCTGTATTGACATGAGGCGCAGGCCCTTCAGTCCACAGCATCTGTACATAAATGCACTGGATCTTTGGGTGGGGATTCGTGTCATGAAGTCCTTCCTCCCTTCCATCTCCGGGAGTACCTTTCAGACAACACTGCACCCATCCATTACACCGACAGAGAGGGCAGTATGGGGTTGTGGACCTTGTATGGGGAGGTAGTTAACCTGTGGCAGTGGGCCCAGCAGCGGGGTATTTTCTCCCAGTAGCAGCAATGCTTGAGGGATCACTCAATGTGACAGCTAGCACCATGAGGCACCTCTCGTTAGAGAACCACGAATGGGAGCTTCAGCCTAAAGTGACAGACATAATCTTCTACAGACTGGGGTCTCCATGCATGGCTCTCATCACCACAGCCCCAAATAGGAACTGTCCTCAGTTCTTGTAATGCCCTTCCCTCTGAATGGTTCCCTGGTTTGTGCTTTTGTGTTCAGTTGGTCATGAGACCAGCTAGGCACATTTCCACTGATTCTGCTTTTATCTGGTGTAGGAAGATGAAGTATAGCTGGTTCACAGTCCCAGGCTGAGTGGGAAGGGTTTGGTTTGCCAATCTATTGGCACTCTGCATTTGGACCCCTTTTTTCTGTCCTGCACAGGGTGCACCTGTTCTTGTAGTCCCCAAATGCTTTGGCTGCATGCATGGAAATTGTGCAGTGCCATCTAGAATCCTATTACTTAAGATCTGAAGTGATAGACGCAATTGTGGCTGGCAAGAAATCTACTAATAAATCCATTGATGTCAAGTCAAGTCAAGTCAAGAGATTTATATAGCACGCTACATACCCAGAGGTTCTCAAGGCGCTTGAAGAAGGGTGGGGAGTTACTTGTCGAATATCCACGTTTTAAGTTGCTTTCTAAATGCTAGGTGGTTCTGAGTAAGGCGAAGGTGAGTGGGAAGTGAGTTCCAGGTTTTAGCTGCCAGGTAGGAGAAGGATCTACCTACCATGGTGGCTTTGTTGATGCGAGGTACAGTGGCAAGGGCTTGGTTGGAGGATCGTAGCTGGCGGGAGGGGGTGTAGAAGGACAGTCGTGTGTTGAGGCATTCGGGTCCAATTTCATAAAGTGCTTTGTGTGCGTGGGTTAGGAGGTGGAAAGTAATCCTCTTATTGACGGGGAGCCAGTGGAGGTTTTTCAGGTGACCAGAGATGTGTTCTTTACGCGGGATGTCTAATATGAGCCTGGCTGAAGCGTTCTGGATGCGTTGGAGTTTTTTCTGGAGTTTTGCGGTGGTACCGGCGTATAGGGTGTTTCCGTAGTCCAGGCGGCTCGTGACCAGTGCGTGGGTGGCCGTTTTTCTAGTTTCGGTGGGGATCCAGCGAAATGTTTTTTTGAGCATGCGAAGAATGTTGAAGCAAGATGAAGAAACGGCGTTGACTTGTCTGTTCTTCGAAAGTGAGGAATCCAGGATGACGCCCAGGTTCCGTGCGTGGTCCGTCGGGATGGGTGCTTTTCCAAGGGCCTTTGGCCACCAAGAGTCATCCCAGGCGGAGGGGGAGGTGCCTAGGATGAGGACATCTGTTTTGTCTGAGTTCAGTTTCAGACGGCTGTGCTTCATCCATTCGGCTACTTCTTTCATTCCTTCGTGCAGGTTGGTTTTGGCAGTGTTAGGGTCTCTGGTGAGTGTCATCGGCGTAGGAGATGATGTTGAGGTTGTGTTGGCGTGCGATGACCGCGAGGGGGCTCATGTATACGTTGAAGAGGGTGGGGCTGAGTGAAGATCCTTGTGGTACGCCGCAGATGACTTCAGTGGCCTCTGACTTGAATGGTGGAAGGCGGACTCTCTGGGTTCTTCCGGTGAGGAACGAGGCGATCCATTCCAGTGCTTTTCCTTGGATTCCGACGTTTCTGAGGCGCTGTAAAAGGGTGCTATGACAGACTGTGTCGAAGGCTGCGGAGAGGTCGAGGAGGATGAGGGCGACTGTGTCTCCATCGTCCAGTAGAGTTCGAATGTCGTCTGTTGCTGCGATGAGGGCGGTTTCAGTGCTGTGTTTGGCTCGGAAGCCGGACTGTGAGGAGTCGAGGGATTTGTTGGTTTCGAGGAAGGCGGCGAGCTGGTTGTTGACCGCTTTCTCGATGACTTTGGCCGGGAATGGAAGGAGCGAAATAGGGCGGTAATTTTTGAGTTCGGTGGGGTCAGCTGTGGGTTTCTTCAGGAGGGCGCTGAGTTCGGCATGTTTCCAACTTTCCGGGAAGGTTGCGGAGTTGAGGGAGCAGTTGATGACGTCTCGGAGGTGCGGAGCTATAATGGAATCAGCTTTGTTAAAGATGTGGTGAGGGCATGGGTCTGTGGGGGATCCTGAGTGGATAGAGTTCATCAGACGGATGGTGTCCTCAGTGGAGATTGGGTTCCAGTCATTGAGGGTGTTCAAGGGGGGTGGGGGTCCTGCAGAGGGTTGGTCTTCGGGTCAGTTGTCGAAGCTGTTGTGGATGTCTGCAATTTTGTTGTGGAAGAATGAGGCTAGGGAGTCGCAGAGGGCTTGAGAGGGGGTGATGTCGTTGGAGTTGGCTGAGGGGTTGGTAAATTCCTTGACGAAGTTGAATAATTCCTTGCTGTTGTGGGCGTTGCTATCTAGTCGGTCCTTGAAAGCGGCTTTCTTGGCATTCCGGATCAGTTGGTGGTGTATGCGGGTGGCGTTTTTGAAGGCGTCCTTGGTGCTGGTGTTTGGGTCTTTTTTCCAGGCCTTCTCAAGGGAGCGACAGAGTTTCTTGGATTTCTTAAGATCATCGTTGAACCAGGAGGCCTTCTTGCTGCCTAGTTTGATATGTCGTTTTTTCAGTGGTGCTAGGATGTCGGCGCTGTTGGATAACCATTGGGTGAGGTTAGTGGCTGCTTGGTCGGGGTTTGAGGAGTGGGCAGGGGGTTTTGAAGAAGCAATGAGGAGATGTGGTCGATGGTGATTTTGTTCCAGTTTCTACGCAGAGTGGGTTGAGGATGGTTGTTGGTAGGGGTCTTGTTGTAGGTAAAGTGAACGCAGCTGTGGTCCGTCCAATGGAGAGTTGTGGTGTGGCTGAAGGAGACATGTTTGCTGGAGGTGAAGATAGGGTCGAGTGTGTGACCTGCGATGTGGGTGGGGGTAGTGACAAGTTGTTTAAGTCCGAGGTTGGTGAGGTTGTCCAAAAGGGTGGTGGTGTTGCGGTCGTTGTACTTTTCAAGGTGAAAGTTGAGGTCTCCCAAAAGGATGTAATCCTCGGAGGGGAGCGCGTGTGGAGTGATGAAGTCCGTGATGTCTTCACTAAATTGTGCGCGGGGTCCTGGTGGCCTGTAGAGGAGGGTGCCTCTGAGTGTGGTCTTGGGGTCGATGTGGATCTGGAAGTGAAGGTGTTCAGTGTTGGCGAGATTGACGTCTGAGCTGGTTGAGATGCGGATGGATTTCTTATGGACGATAGCGATGCCTCCTCCTGTTTGGCCGGTACGGTCCTTGCGAATGATCTTATAGCCTTCCGGGATGGCAATGGTGATGTCTGGGGCTGATGTGGCGTTCATCCATGTTTCTGTTAGGAAGGCGACGTCCGGAGAGATGGTGTCTAGTAGATTCCAGAGGTCGATGGCGTGCCTGTGGACCGAGCGGGTGTTGAGCAGGATGCATTGTAGGTGGTTGGGGTCGGATATCTGTTGTGTGTTCGTAGATGAGGAGTTGTTCTTGGTGCCGTCGAACTTGCAGGAGTAGCAGGAGAAGGGTCCATGGAGGTGGCCGGGAGCGGCTTGGACGCAGTTGGGGAGTCGGCCGGGGTTAAGGGCTAGGAGGGTGGAGGCGTCGTAAGTAATGCGGGTGGGGTGGGTGGTACGAGGGCCAGGGGGTCTGGCGCTGGGCGCAGTCCAGGCGCAGACGTGCGTAGACGGGCTTACCTTTGGCGCACCTTCGGCGCGACTGGGGCGCGAACGCTGCACGTGGACACTGCGCGTTAGGTCATTGGTCATAAATGGATGGTGGAGGGGGCGGAGCGTGGGAGGGGCAGCAGCTGGGAGGCGGTGGCGGGAGGAGGGGCGGACCAGGGGAAAAACAACAACTCAAAATGGAGGGTCACAGGCGAGCACAGACAGGGGCAGCAAATGCACAGAGTGTTTAGGAAAAAGAGCCTTAAACGCACAAACCAGTCTTAGTGTAGCGAAAATCAAAGTTACTGTCTCAGCGACGTCGCGCTACTATTTAAATAAATAAAAGCGACAGTGCAGCGCTATTAAATATATAAATGCGACAGTGCAGCGCTCTTAATTAAATTAATAAATGCGTCAGTGCAGCGCTAGGCGAGCAGAGAGCTGCAGTGAGGCTGGGTTCAGGAACTGAAAGCAGGAGATCAAACGATACCAGCGTGCAGGTCAGCAGGAGCGTGGGGGAGCAACCGGACTGAAGGAGGGTCCAGGCGGTCACAGAGAGCTCGGGAGCGAGGAGGGTAACAAATCGCGGGTGGGAGGGGCAGCAGCTGGGAGGCGGTGGCGGGAGGAGGGGCGGACCAGGGGAAAAACAACAACACAAAATGGAGGGTCAAAGGCGAGCACAGACAGGGGCAGCAAATGCACAGAGTGTTTAGGAAAAAGAGCCTTAAACGCACAAACCAGTCTTAGTGTAGCGTGGGTGGCTGGAACATATTTGCTCAGTTGTGCAAGCTGAACGGTCGAAACCCATTTCAGTCTCACTTTTCTGATCTGCATTTCACTTCCCAAACAAGGCCTCACTGTGGTTACAACTAAAGCTTACTTGACTGCCCTATCTACCTGAGTTTGTCTCCCTGACCAGTGTATATATTTTTTAAGCCACAGCTAGTGGGACGTTTTCTGAAAGGTTTCCTCAACCTGTTTCCTGCAGATCGATTTATTGTTCCTCAAATGTGAATTAAATTCTGTGTTGACTTTTCTCATCCAATCCCCTTTTGAGCCAATGCACAATTGCCTGGTTTGACTCATTCCTCTGTCTCGGTGGCAACGACTTCCGTCTGTAGGGTCGGTGAGCTTCAGGCCTTTTCAGCTCTCCATTGTGCAAGGATAAATTGGGATGTCACACCTGCCCATCTTTTCTACAAAAAGTGGTATCTCATTTTCACATGGGTCAGTCCATTGCTCTTCCATCCTCTTCCATACTCACCAAAGAAGGGAAGAAGCTGCAAAAGGTCCAATTTCACATTGAGTTATCTGCTGTATGAAAATCTGCTTCACTCTAGCAAAACAAGTTCTCTGAAGCGTATGGGGGCCACACTGTAATAGGGTCATGGCTGCCTCCACTACTCTTACAAGAGACGTCTGGCAGCTGATATGATTGGCCCAGCACACAGCAATGAATACTGTGTTTGAACAGGACTGTGTTGCTTCACTTTTGTTTCACCGGCACAGTGATCTTTGATGCTATGGGTTTCATACATTTTTTCACAGATTTTTCTGAAGGGTCTTCAGTAACCCAAATTATACTCTTACGCATCCACATGTTCCTTTCTTTTCATGTAATAAATTGGATGTTTACAGGATATTTCGCTTCTGAGATTACCAGAGTATATTTTTCAACGTCACTAATGCTTGTTTTTGTTTGGCATTTGTAGGCTGGGGCTACAATCACGTAAAAGTTTATAAACAGTTCTTGGAGCTATCCTTTTTAGGTCTCGTAGAGAGACCTTTTGCTATCCATCCACAAAGCTGACTTTTTATGATGAGGATTCTCAACAGTTCACGTGAAATCACGTGACCACAAGCTCCTTCGTGCAGGAGCTTGGATTTCCCCACAGGCTTCCCCCTGCCAGCAGCATTTGCCACATCAAAGGCTTCAGCTGCCCCGCCCCCCCGCCGTCACTTATTCACGGCTAAAGGCCGTGCCTTGGTTTTTTTTTTTTGTAATACGAGGCTGGAAAAGGCCAGTCCTTAGAGTTGATTTAAGCTTCAGAGAAGCCCTTATTAAATACAGGCAAAAATGCCCAGTCCTATGATCTCTAGACCTTTGTTCAACCCTCCACACGGGTCCGAAGTACTTGTAAGAGTTGTCACTGGGTGACGGGGAAAACTGACAATGGGGCGCTTCATTGTGGGCGAGGGGCTCGGTCATCAATTGCTGTTCCGGGGTCAAACGCAAACCAGGATCCTGCCATGCAGTGTCATTACTTGTAATGTGCTGGACAGTCTCGGATGCAATGGATGCGGGACAGGCATTTGTTGATTTCCGTGACAGCAGCTCATGTGCTTTCTCTAGCAGGTAGGTTCCGTGCGTCACTTCACCTAGAACGGGACGAAGGCGCCCTCCAACTCGTCTTAAACAGTCGAATTTTTCTGAGCGCTGTAGGGCACCCATCCTTCATCTTTATATGGCGTTGTGGTGTGGGTAGAGGGGGTTTACGTAATGTCATCTTGACTATGAGCTCCTTTTGGCGGGAGTGATATGTCAGTGTGTTGGTTGGCCCTGTACAATTACTCGCTCCTTCTCTGGAGTCACAGCTATGGCAGTCTTAAAAGTGTTTTCACAAGGAATGAACCGTGAGCCATTTAGAAACTTTGACATTTTTTCAGCTAACATGAGTTGGAATGTAATTTGTCCCGGCCAATCACGCCTCATAAATTGTCTCTTATATTGCAGTGGCCATTGTTGCAGTCTTGCAGATTCTCACGGCACTATTAACTAGTAGGGGGGAGGGGTGGGGGTACTGTCACCTGACCCGTTTGTTCATAATTTCAACAGTGGCAATTTGATCCATAGACTGAAACAGTGCCCATGTCTGAGATGCTAAACACGCTCCCCCCCCGTTTTACCTCTTGAACTTCAATCTGTGTAAAGGGACCCATGAACGCTCTGAACTGTCATATTCACATAGCATACATGTGGCTGCACCTGGTGAGTTGACACTGGGGGTTATTTACAAGTCCTTTGCGCCGCTAAGTCACTGTTTACAAGAACTTTGATATTGATTACAAGAACTTTGATATTGACTCGTGGAGTTTCACAACTTGTTGCCTGTAAAAAAAAATCGGCCTTACCGTGCAGGAGTGCCCGGGTTCAGTACTGTCCAAGCTGCCCGGGCGCCTTCCAACCCCCTGGCAGCTTGGGTTTGCCAGTCTGCTAAAAAAAGTGTATATGAAAATAGACTACTTTACTACCTTTTTAATCACACAAAACAAATTCTGCATGATATCCTCGAAACTACATCCGCCTCCTAATGTCCGGCACAGGCAGTTTGACGTGCAAGTTTTAACCACATTTTGGTTACTTCCAGACATCTGCTACACGCAGGGCTTTACGAAGGCATTGTGTTGTGGCACAGCGAGGTAGTGGACCGTAACAATGATTTGAAGACAACATGAGGGTGGGGGGCCCCGCCACAACACAGTTCTTTGCACTCAACCCGCAACACAGTTCTTTGCACTCAACCTCCTCATTTAGAATGTACGCCCGATTGAAAAGAAACTATTCAACATAATGTAGGGATGAACAAATAGTGCCCGTTCCAGTGCCAACTGGACTCTCACGGTGTACCTTTTGGTTTTCTAAAGTGTTCGGGGGCGAGCAAGCCGACACGTGGGGCTATGCAAAACTTTCAATTTAAACAGCTAACAGGTTTGTGTTAAAGATGATCCGAAAGTGGGACTGACCATTTAAGGTCAAATTGCCATGATCATTAATGACTGCAGCCAATGAGAGGCCTGAAGTGAACACACACTGGCTCCATTAGTGCACGCAAGTAAAGTACTGCAGTGAAGCCTCGCCCGTGCCATGATAATGCGCCCTTACTACTGCTATGGTACATACTGTTTGTGATCCCTGCCCCCCCCACACGCACACAAACTCTCCTTGCCCCTCAGGGGACGTTGATGTCTGTACAGCTTTCTGCTAACGGAGGCCGAGAAAGATTCCGCGATACCTCATTACACACCGAGGCAGGGGGGCGACCCTCTCCCCGCACACGCACACTCCTGGGGGGGGGGGGGGGGGCGGCTGTCTGCAGGACTTCCTTCTAAAGGCCTAGTCTGCAGTAGCAGCTCCTGTGGTTAAGCTTTATAATTCATAAAACGGTTTATAGAAGGCATATAGTAAAAGTCCACAGGGGATCCTCGGTGGCAGGCTTTTGAGTTACGGTGAATCCCTGGGCAGCCTGCAGACCGTCACAGTTCTTAATTTTTTTAATTTCAACATATTTTTATTGATTTTTGTGTACATACCCACCCCGCTCACCCTCACCCCCGCTCACCCTCACCCCCCCTCACCTTCACGCACCCTCATTCAACCTCACACCCTCACCCTCACACCCCCTCTCACACCTTCACACACCCTTACCCTCACACCCTCACCCTCACACCCCCTCACCCGCACACACCCTCACCCTCACACACCCTCACTCACCCTCACCCACCCAACCCTCTCACCCACCATCACACCCTCGCCCTCACCCTCACACCCCCTCACACACCCTCACTCAACACAACAAAGCATAGCATTCCAAAGCATAGCATAACAAAACATAGCATAACAAAACATAGCAAAACAAAACATAGCAAAACAAAACATAGCAAAACAAAACATAGCAAAACACAACAAACCATAGCATACATAACAAAACATAGCATAACAAAACACAACAAAGCATCGCATAGCATAACAAAACACAACATAGCATAGCATAACAAAACAAAGCTTAGCATAGCATAACAAAACATAGCATAACAAAGCATAGCAGAACAAAGCATAGCAGGGCAAAACATAGCATAGCATAACAAAACATAGCATAGCATAACAAAGCATAGCCTAGCAAAACACAACAAAACATAGCATAGCATAACAAAACACAACAAAACATAGCATAGCGTAACAAAACAAAGCATAGGATAGCAAAACTAAACATAGCATAGCATAACAAAACTAAGCTTCAGATAGCAAAACAAAACATAGCATGGCATAACAAAACATAGCATACCAAAACATAGGATAATAAAACACAACAAAACAGCATAGCTTAACAAAACAAAACATAGCATGGCTGAACAAAACATAACAAAACAAAATAGCATAGCAAAACACAGAATAGCATACCAACACAACAAAACATAGCATAGCATTAACAAAACATAGCATAGCAAAACAAAGCATAGCATAATAAAACACAACAAAACATAGCATAACAAAGCATAGCAGAGCAAAACATAGCATAGCATAACAAAGCATAGCATAGCATAACAAAACATAGCATAGCATAACATAGCATAGCAAAACATAGCATAGCATAACAAAACAGCATAGCATAGCATAAGAAAACAAAACATAGGATAGCAAAACAAAACATAGCATAGCATACAGCATCACTCAGCACCACCACCGCATCACTCTGTGGCACCGCAACATCACTGAGCTCCACCACAGCATCAATCTGTGCAACCATTCAACAACAACTGGTTCAAATATGTTATCTCAATGTTTCAAGCTTTATTACAAATGTAACAAAAAGATGTTAATATTTGACACATGTTCTTGGATTTTCGTCACAATAAAATACACTAAACATAATCTTCACAAATGTTATTTACAAAAGTTTAAGCTATTGCCATTATAAATTTCAATAACTTTTATTTAAGTATTAATTATTTAAAAAAATTAAAAACCATTGTTATTTGTAATATCAATACATGTAAGTCACGTAAATACAACACATATTGCATTACAAATGCTATAGGTGTCACATTTGCGAAAGTTATAACTATTGGCATGGTAAATGACAAAGCTATTAATTTCGCTATTTTCAAAAACAAAATCTAAATAAAAAATGTGTCATTTACAATACCAATAGCTCAAACTTTCCTAATACGAGACCTATTGCATTGCAAATGCTTGTTCTGTAAGTAATGTCCAACCCTGGATTCCTCCCCTTCCCAACCCCCAGTAAGGGGGGGGGGGTTATTCCAAAACAAACCTACAAAGTCTCCCTTTAGGTTGTTCACCCTTGCTGGGTGCACCCACAATGTCTAGCCTAAGGCCACTGGGAGGTCTGCGGTGCTACGACATAGAAAAAGGTGGTCGCCACCTGAGTCTAAGAAACCGTGCAGGATGTCACCACTGATGATGGATGTGTGCTCTCTAGCCTGAAACCCCTTGTCAGGTGTCCGTCCTGCCACCACTGGCCGCGCCGGTCCACCTCCTTATCCGGAGACACTGGCTAGGTGTCTGTCATGCCACCACTGACTGTGCCGGTCTGCCTTCCTAGCCTGATTCTCCTTCGTAGGTGATTGTCGTGCCACCACTGACCGTCCTTCGGCCTCTTTGGACCGAACCTCTCGAACGTGTCTGTCCTGCCTCCACTGACCACAGCAGTCTGCCTTCCCAGCCTGAGACCTCTTGCTAGAGGCCAGTCATACCAGCACTGAGGATGCCAGGCTGCCTCTGCAGCCGAACACTTCTGCCTTAGTGTATGTCAGTAAAACAGATGTCCCAATGGGAATCCTTCAAGTTATGTATCACTTAGTACACGATATCACAAATTATAAATTATAAAAACACTCAAAGAAGACATTGATATCAAATTTGTTTATATAGACTAATAATTAATCACACTCTTGACACATTAAACCATGTGACAAAGATACTCCACAGTGAGTGGAAAGTCAGTGTAGATAAGAGTGCTCAAGCGCAGATAAGCGGAGAATAAGAAATTACAATTGAAATTATGTACAGTGTAAACAATGATTTCAGATGAAGCCCGGCTGGGGATACTTTTTCTATTCAAATTTCCACAAGTCATTAGATAGACTTTCTGAATGTCGTGTTTATCTAAATGTGGAGACGTTTTTCACTCCAGGTCAATAGGGTTAAAATGTTGACGTTTCGACTCCGAAAGTGGGGAGGGCCAATGGAACCTTGCTGTGGGGTCTTCTTCAGGACAGGAAGGGAGCAATCTTGTATCCACTGTAGAATTAGATGTGTGACAAACTTGGGGTTGGGCTAGGTAGCACCAGTAAGGTGGCCCTCATCAGGGTCCAGGTCAGTGAAGTGCCACACAATCTCTTTAGTTCCCAGATTGATTTAATTATAAACTCAGTACTTCAAATTCTGAAAATCCGAATTAAAAGGCTTTATTTATCCTTGATTGGGGATTGCAACTGGAGCGTCTTGCGTCTGTGAACTTGAAGAATTCCCCTTAAGACCAACTGTTTTTCTGTACCAACTATAACCCAGTTCCAACTGCCTACTGGGTTTTCCCATTGTTTTGTAATGTTAGTGTACGTCAGATCCCCATCGACTACAGCAGCCCTTATCCTGCGACCCCTTGTGAGCCACTGTTGACTATAACTGTGCACCCCCTTAGACTGAGGCCCCTGGCTAGGTGCCCGTTGTGCCAACATTGACTATGAAGTCTGTCTCCTTATTACTATTATTACAGCAGTCTGCCTCACTAGCCCAGGACCCCTGGCCAGCTGCCTGCTGCGCCACTATTGACTGCCTTATCCTGAGACCCCTTGTGAGGTGATGCCCTGGGTGATGTGCCTTGTCAATCTTTAACTATTAAATTGTTAAACGGGTGTGATTTCTGGAAATTCCAGTTTTACCCTGACAAAATCGTTTTTCTCAGATTGTGATAAAATGTCACTCACAGTATCACGCATGAGACCTGGAAATGCCACACAGAGGCACGCTAAAAACGTGGAAGCGTCTCACCAAAGAGGACGTAAAACATGACAGCTCTGAATTTAGAATAATTTGTTACCCGACACATGGGTATGGCATCATTTGAAAGGTAAGCATGAAATGGAGCCCGCAGGAAGCAGTGCGTGGCACAGGCACATCCAGGCCCCTTCTTCCGGAGTCATGAGATGGACTGGCTTCAAGCCAGGGAAACAAAACCTCGAACCAAGCAGACCTAAAAATGTGCTTTGGAATCTGTGGAGGATGCGCGCACTCCACTGCATCCTCTCGGCGTCCTACACCACAGCCCTTCTTGCTGCATTGTACGTGCATGGTAAATCTATAGCGTGAACCTAGACAAAAGGCAGCAGGGGGCGCTGTGGGTCTGAGTGTCCTGCACTCTGCCCCTCCAGACAGCTCTGTCCCTTGCTGCAATGCTGTTTGCAGCGGTCTCACTTCTGGTGCCTGCGGCCAAGGCTGGACTGGGCATCGGCGTTTTGTTTTTCTGGGAGGCTGAAAGGGTGGGGTGTGGGGGGGACTGAGATGGGGGTTACCGGTCCCGGTTTTGTTTCTGGGGGCTGTTTTTGTAGTAGGGCAGCATTTTTGCAAGCACCTTCCGCAGAGTTCTTTGTATATCTAGTAGTTTTCAGGCAACAATAAAAGTGTCAACATTACTATGGTGATTCGTTTACCTGCTGGAGAGAGAGGGGAGTTTTGTCTAGTGGCATTTTTGACTCATCCAAGGTAGCGCAGAGGGTTAATAAGCCTGCTGCAAAGGACGTGCACCATGCAGATCACAGAACAGGATTTTATGTGCGTAGCTCAGTGGGTTACTGCTTCTGTCGAAGAGATTCTTTTGTTACTGTGCAGTTCATAAATTACAATCGTAATCTAGCACAGCGAACTGTGAATTGTCATCAAAGAGCTACATGCAAACTGTGTGGTACAAGTTAGAAAGCTATGGCTTTTTTCCTGAGTCTATCATGATCGTAATGTTGTTAAAAATAGTGTTTGTTTGGGTGTAAATACATTCTTATTAAAGACAGCCCTAACCATTGTGTTAGATTGTTAATCCAGATGTTTGTGCTTCCCCAGCTCAAGGACTCTTTAATAATGCCTACCAGTATAGATGACATGTGAATCGTACGCCTTGTAGTCACCTTTGTCTTATGGGATATTTTCTGAACTCTGATTTACACATGTTTGATTCGTTGTCTCTGTATGTGTGTGTGATGTAAAGTCCTCGACACCCTACACTGGTATGCGAGGTGCTATAAAACAAATTGTTATTATTTGTATTTATAGGGCGCAGACGCATCATCCCCAGGGGGATCTCTTGGCGCCTCAATAACAGACAAAGCAGAGCCGAGATGACTGGTTAATGACAGAACAAGCAGGTTTGGAGGAGTTTCTTAAACTGCCTGAGAATGGGACATGCACTGATGGTGTCTGGCAGTCTATTCCAGTGAAAGGGGCACGATACAAGAATGAGCGGCTGCTTAATTCTCAGGGGGCAAAGCAGCTGTCGGTCGCTCGATCTCAGTTGGCGAGAAGGGACATATGGCTTTAGCTTCTTCCTTAGGTAAGCTGGTCCCTTACCCTGGAGTGTTTTAAACACCAGGCACCACAGCTTGAATTCGGCTCTTTTCCCGACAGGCAGCCAGTGCAGCTTTTGTAGAAGGGGTTCCGAGGGGGTTCGACAGGCTGATTGAGGGCTAGACGTGCGACTGTGTTCTGTATGACCTGCAGCCTGGATAAGAGATCTTCCCTGATCCCTACCAGTAGGGAGTGTCCATAATCTAGTCTACGCACTAAACGTGCCTGTATAAGGACCTTTCTAGCTGAGGGGATCCAGTGAAAGATCTTCCTCAGCATTTGCATCCGGCCGAAGCACGTGCCTGAGATGGCTTTCACATGTTCTTCCATGGAGAGTCTATCATCAATTATAACATTCACATTTTTCACCCACTTTTTTGACGTGGGGATCACTAAGCTCTGGTGGCCACCAATCTGAAGCCCAGGGCTCCTCTACTTTTCCGAACAGCAGAATCTCAGTTTTATTGGTGTTAAGCTGTAGAAAATTCACCATCATCCATGCAGCTGCATGCAGCTGCAAATGAAATACATGTGAGAGGAGCTATGGCGAGATGAGGGGCACTGCTGCCGGGTGACAGTGAGGGAATCACGAAGAGCCCGATAAAGACTGTCATATCCTGGTGCCCTGTAAGGTCATCATTTACTATGCTTTAAAAGCGAATACAATTTGATTAAATAATGAGGAATGTGCTGTAGAATGCGGCATTTTGCCCAAATGTTCTTGTAGGGGTCAGGCTCGGTCGCCGCACTCATATGCACCGTACAGGAGCTGGTCCGACACAATCTGCTGGGGCTGCTTTGGGTTCCCAGTCCGGCCCTGCCTGCGAACAAGGTGCATCTGAATACGAATCCATGCATTTAGTCTAAAATTTCAAAGATTAAACAAAGTCTCATAATGTTTTATACAACTGTAATCCGGTTATCAAATGGTGTTCGTATGATCTGAGTGAAACGCATGGACGCCTGTTAGGTTTTTAGGATTTTCCAAATTTTTATAAACGTTCACTACACTGTGCCCTTCAGCCAGCCCTCACCAACACTGCAGGAGACTCCGAGCCAAGCGGCCCAGGTGTAGGGCATGCTGTGCTGAACCCGTCTGGGTCTGCACAGGGACACCCAGCCCTGCAGTCAGAGGCCTCTGCCAACCCTTGAACACTATACAGAGCAGGGAGGCGGCCGGCCGTGGCCTCTGCACACTGTGTACTGCCGGAGACTCTGAGCCACCCCTACCCACTCCTATTTTGCAGGGTCCCGTGGCCCTACCAGGGGACACTGCTGCCCCAGTCGTAATCTACAGGGTATCGTGCCTCTGCCACGGCACACCCCTGCCCCAGTCTTAATCTACAGGGTCGTGTGCCTTCTATAGCGCGGCGCAACTTGGTGTGGCTAGGCCCTGCGCAGCACAGGAAAGAATACACACCACTCGCGTTACTGTGTATCAGGAACACCCCAAGCGCTCTTCCGGTGTTTATTTATCTCCTTGGGACGAGACCGCCCGGAGGAGTGCATGTCAGTACAACATTTGCAATATTGTATAGGAGAGCCCGGACGGCTCTCTACATCCCTCCTTTTCTTTAGTCTCTGTTCATCACAGCTGGCATGCTCACGGGGAGGTACACACAAAGTCCTTGAACTTCTGGCTCGGCACAGGGTTTGGCCGGAGACCATACTTCTGGCTCTGGGAGTTGGAACTAGTCTCTGCTTGAGCCAGAATGCCTGGTGCTGGTAGGTTTGCAAAGCCCTGGCTAGATCTCTCTGGAACAGGCGCAATCACTCCACCTCCTGCTCCCTGTGACTCTGGCGGGGAAACCGTTGGCCTTGGTGAGCCAATAGAATCATGGCTCTCGTCCTCGCAAGGTTTATCGAGCTCTTCAGTGTTGGCGGTAGGCCCTAGAACTTTCTTGAAAAAAGTGACGTTCCTGGTGGTAAACAGACATAATATCGATTCCAAAATATCGTTTGGACAAAATATCGAGTTAAAAATATAGACTAGCCAAAATATCGACCAGACATAATATAGACTACAAAAATATTGAGTAATATCGATATTAATAGCCAAAATATTGATTCAAAAATATAGACTAGACATAATATCGACTAGATAGAATATAGACAAAAAAAATCGAAAATAAGGTAGTTATTAATAATTTTTAATAATTGTGTAATATAAATCTGTGGCAAGTTGTGGGTTTATAGGGTAATAGGGTGGGAAGTAATTTAATTATAATTAATTAATTATGTATATTATTAATAATTGTTAATTAATTATTAATTGGTAAATAATTACAATATAAATGGTATGTACCATGTAGAGTTTGGTCGGCTACCGTGACTCCTCTCGGGAAACTGCCAAGTCTCCCCACACATGTCCACAGCGTCTTCTTGCGGTACTAACCGAGAGAGTAACACACAGGCAAACCAGATGGGCTACTATTGCAGGACCTTTAAATCGGAACATCCATGGCAGGGACCAACAGGAATATGTAGCACATTGTGTTAACCTCTTTCTCTTTCACTATTGTTATCACAAATGGTTTAAACGTGACCTTAATTCAGCTGTGACTAATTTAACATGCTGCATGACGAGAAGGTCATAAACATACGAATACATGTATTTGGTGAAATATGTAAATATGTAAAATGTTTCTAAAATAATGCTCGTTTTGGGTACAAAAAAGTGTGAAAAGACTATTCAATACAGGTTCAGCCACAATGTAACCACGGCAACATCTGGTTCTAACCTGTAACGCTAATTAAGTGACACACCCATGTTTCTGTGTATAAATGTACGCCCTCAACTCATAGGCAGATGTAGTGAACAAGGCGCAAACGCCGAAACGCGTCTAAGCAGAAACTGATCAAAAATAAAGTTTGGATTCAGATTCACGGAGTCAGCGCCTTCTTTGATCATGAAGTATGGTATGAAAGAATATATATATATATATATATATATATATATATATTTATTATTTTTTTTTTTGTAATTTACATTAATTATTTATTAATATTACATTTATTTAATCATTTTAGCTAAGTTTATATTAAATATATTTATTTTTATATTAGTTTTAACTTAATTTAAAGACATATAAAAAAACGATATTTTGACAGTCTATATTATTTACAGTCGATATTTTTGTACTTACCTGTATAAAGATAGAAACTCGATATTTTGTCCCTCGATATTTTCTCATCGATATTTTTGCAAGTCGATATTAATGGGCTCGATATTATTTCAGTGATCCGTTCCTGGTAACCACCTGGTTGCCCCTTTTTGCTGATATCATTGTTCCTTGAACTCAGACCACAGTCCACGCCTCCGGTTCATAAGGAACTTCTATCCGGATATCTGTCCTTGACCACTACATGACCACCTGTGGCGCCTTGGCTCCTCTGGATACACGGGCCTTTTGTTTAGTCTCGGCCCTTCTGGCCTGTATGGCCATGTCATCTCTCTCCGGAGGCTTCCATGTTGGATCCGTCTGAAAACTGTCTTGCGGGCCCTCTTGAACAGCAAATGCGACGGGGCGCAGCGGGTTGTACTGTGTGGGGTCTGCCTGTAGGCATACAAAAACTGGTTCAACGCCGATTCAGCATCTTCTCCCTGATCCACGGCAATCATCAGGGCCCGACTTTGGATCCGCATGAAGCTTTCTACCTCACCGCTAACCTGTGACCACAGTGGGGTGATCCTCCGATGTATGATCGCCTTCTTCTCCAGATATTGCTGGAATTCCCAGCCTTGAAACGGGGGCCCGTTGTCTGACTGGATCTCATCTAGAGAGCAAAGATCTTCTCTAGGGTTCTTCTCACATGCGTGAATGCTGTAGACGTGACCACTTCTTCAATTGGGAATTTCTGAAAAGTGTCTACTAGCACCAGTGTGCTGTGGCCGTCTGGAGAGCTTCCAAAATCGATGCTGATCTTGGACCAGGGTACCTCGCTCAGCTCTTCGGTGATGACTGGCGCAGGTGCGGGGTCACTGCTGGTGATTGTACAAGAGTGGCACTGTCGTAACCTGTCTTCCACCATGGTGTACATTCCCAGGAACCATACCTTGTTCCGCAAACATGCTTTGGTTTTCACCATCCCCTGGTGTCCGACATGTGCCAGTATCACTATCTTTTCTTTCAGGGCTTTTGGGATTACAATGATGTGCCCTCGTAGCACTACTCCATGCTCTCCTTCACTCAGCTCGCTGCGGATCCTCCATAGTTTCTGCCGGGCATGACTGCCTTCGGCGTTGAGTGCTTGTGCACCATCCAGGAAATGTGTCCACCCAATGTTCACTAGGGCACTTTTGACTCTGGTTAGCGTTTCATAGTTGGTTGTGGCCAGCCCAATTTCCTCCGACGTCATTGCTTTGGGGCACGCCTCGTAGGTGATCATCCTGAAGATGGCCTCCGAGTGCACAGCATCGGCTGGGCGGGTGTTGGGCGGCCGATGTCTCTGGGTGTCTTGAGAGATAATCTGCTGGATTGTGGGCTCCTGGGCGGTAGATGACCTTAAAGTTGTATGCCTGCAGGCGCACAGCACACCGTTTGATCCTAGGGGGCGCTAAACGTGATAACCCGCAAACAGTGGACGCAGTAGCTTGTGGTCTGTTATGACGTGGAACTCTTGTCCGTACAGGTACAGATACAGATGAAAATGCTGGCACACCCACTTTATTGCGAGGGCCTCACGTTCTATCTGGGCATAACTTGTTTCAGTGTCTTATGAGGCCCGGCTGGCATAGGCGACTAGCATCCAAGTCTTCCCTTTGTGCTCAACTAGCGTCCATGACCAGTACTGTGCGTCACTCTGGGTGGAAGCACGCCATTACTGTCTTGTCCATCAGCGCTGATTTGATGGTGTTGAATGCTGTGTTGGCCGCTGCTGTGTTGGCCACTGCGGTCCACTACGAGTGAGGGCACAAAGGGGTTCATAGAGAGAGGCCAGATTGGGTATGAACCAGCCACAGTATGTAGCCAAACCCAGAAAACTGCAGACTTTTGTGGGCGTCTTCGGTGTGCTGACAGCTCGGATGGCCATCACCTTCTTGGGGTCCACCCTCAGCATGTAAAGATGTATCCGAAAAAAAAGTATATTGATTCTTGATAAAAGGAATACTTTGCTTTGTGGAGGGGTAGGCCACAGTCTTCCAGTTGCTGAAGTGTGGCTCAGAGGTGAGCATGGTGATCTTCCAGGGTGTTCTAGAACACCAGGATGTCGTCACTCAGATTGATTATGCCCTGCAGGCCAGATAGGGCTTCTCTGATAGCATTTTGGAAAACTTCCACTGCTGACCACACCCCGAATCTCAGTCTCTTATACCTCCGGAGGCCCACGTGTGTAGAGAACATGGTGATATACCTACTCTCCGGCTCTAGTTCAAGCTGGTGGTATCCAGCGTTCAAGTCCAACTTTGAAAAACACTTGGAGCCATTCAGGTCTGCCACTATGTTATCCATGGTGGGCGTGAGATAACGCTCCCTCTTTACCGCTTGATTCGGAAGTCTCATGTCCACGCATAGTCAAATGGCCTCCGGCTGTTTTGGTTTCTATATAACATCGAGGTCCTCCAGCTTTTTCAATTCCTCTTCCACTTGCAGGTGGAAATTGAACAGCACTTTTCGATGTCTCAGGGCGGTCGGTCTGACCGTGGTATCGATGTAGAGTTCGAACTACTTCCCTTTCAGTTCGCCCAAACCCTGGAACAGCTTGGAAAACTCTCGCAAGATGGCCTTGGCGTAAGAGTCATGTATCTGATTAGCCAAAAAAAATAGGCCCAAGTCGTCCACAGTGTGACAGCTGAGGAGGATACCCTTTTTCCCCTCCCTGATGTGTTGGCCACTCGTAACCATAGCTTCGATGGCCCCTCTGAGGGGAAGTGGATGGGTCCCTCCGTATGTGTATATGCTGGCTTTTGTGGGTGCGAGCAGGGGTCATGGAGACAAACGCTCGTACTGATTGTAGGAGAGTAGGATCTGCTTACTATGGTTACCCCCACTTTTTGCTGGTGTTTCACTGTTTTTCGACTGTAGTCTGACTGGGACCCTGCTATCCAGGACCCCAACCTAGCTGCTTCCCCTCTAAATTGTTTGCATGTAATTTAGGTACACTCTATATTGGTTACTGGGTTACCCTTGTGAGTCCCTAGTATAAGGTACTAAAGTCATAGGTACCCCAGAGGCCTACTAGGGGCTGAAGCATGTATTATGCCACTCCTTGGAAGCCTTCCAAAATGGCACCACAGGTCTGCTACTGCAGCCTGGGTAAGGTGGTGCATGCACCCCTTACTAAGATATAAGTTACCTATATCTACCTTTAAACACATATAAACCTATATGTCACTCCTATGGCAGGCCTTATCAATCCTGAAGGCAGAGTGCTTAGTTTTGTGTGAGAGGGTGCCCATGCATGAGCAGGACCCTCTGCAGCTTTCGGAATCTATTCTCTGATGCTGTTCTGTGATGCAGCCAGACCATATACTCTTAAGTGCATTATAACCTCGCGGAAAATGCTAACTTTGGAATGGCTGCATGGAACCATGTTGTGTTTGGTGTCAAATACCTTGAAATCCTAACCCCCTCCCCTGCCAGTCCTGGTAGCGTGGATAGAATTCCACCCTTCTAGAAGGAGAGACATGTACACACTGGTCTAACCGGTAATAGTTTAAAAAGCCCTGGCATCACATAATGGATGCCACAGACACGGGTCTGACCTCCTGCTGCTGGACGAAACTCCGGCAGGGGTGTCCTGGACAATAGGTTTCCTGTCACAGGGAGGTTTAACCACCTCCCCAGACAGGCTTTAGTGTATTGGGGCTGGGTGGGTGCATTAGGAGAATGCTTTTCAGAAAGTGCTGGGGGCACACTTGGTGTCCATGTGCATAGCCCAGTTCAAACCGGTTGCAGGGGCACTCAGCCTCTGCTCTGGGGCGAAACTGGACAAAGGGAAAGGGGTGTAACTACCCCTCTCCCTAGACCCTCCAATAGGTGGGTCCCCATAGTATGTCCAACCCCCTAACTTAGTATAAGTATGGGACACCAGTCCTTAAGACTTTAGATTATAACTGGACGAAACTCCGAAGCTGAATACTCCGAAGCTGAATCCTGGAACTTCGACACACTATATCGAATAGAGGACTGAAGAATCTGCCTTGGGTTCAAGGAGTGACTCCCCTGTTCAAACAGGCACCAAAGAAGCATCTTGCCGGTCTGCATTTCCAAAGCTCCTGCCGGATCCCGATGGATCTGTGACTCGGGACACGGATTTCCAGACTTCTCCGAAGCCGACACGAGATCCCAGCAAAGCAGAGACCCGCAGCCCTCACGAGTGACGTGGAACCAGAACTCCTGGACACTGTGCACATTTGCAAGTGCATCAACTTCCCGAGCTCTCTCAAAGTTGTGCGTTGCGCTACTTGTAGTCCAAGCCCCGAGCACAATTTGCACCGAAGATTGCGGGCCTACACTCCACAAGTGTTCCGTGGGCCCGCTTCTAGCATTTCCGCTCAAGGCTCCTTCGCGATCCCTGGTCCGTTGACTGGTAGGCCCCCACGAAGGTAACTCTTCTATTTCTTGGGCTTTCCTGGTTACTCCAGATGTGCCCTGACTCCCCTCCAAAGAGACCTTGCTGGTATGCACCGAAGCCAATCTTTGTTTTCTGTGTGTGTTGCTGTTGCCAAGGCTTGTTGGGTCCAATCCGGAACCCAACACTGCAGTACTCCACATCCTTTGTGGGACAGCTCGAATCCAGCACCTGGTCATCGTCGACACCTCCTGGTCCTCGTGGCTGAAGAGTCCAGCTTTACCTTCTTCATCTGAAATCACTCGTCATCGGTGGGCATCTGCTCATCGCCTTCCTGGTCACTGGCTAGTGACCCAGATTCTGTCCCCTCTGCTTTCAGGTTCTTCAGATGTCCGATCCACCCTTGGATCCATCCGGACACTTTCGACTTGGTCGCCAGCAGCACATTGCAACAGATCGCCACTGAAAACGACAACGAAACCCGACATCAAAAGACACCTATGCACCCGGCTTCCCTGGGTGAGGTAACTTGAGTACTCCGGTGCTCCTGTGGGTATTGACTCTAGAAATGCCTAGTTCTAAAGGGGTTTGCTCCAAGTCCTCTTCTAAGTGTCCTTAATCTTTAAAATTCCAACTGCGACTTTCCCCATAGAAGTTAATTGTGATTCGCGGCTGTGTTCAGACACTGCACGCATCCCCCGTGTGTCCCCTGTGTCACTACCTTGGGCGGTTCTTGGTGACCCCAGCAGTTCTTAAGGCTCTAGGCCTTGTATCGTTGTCAGTCGTGGTCCTTATACCACTTTCTTAATATATGGTTTGGTACGCTCCTAGGGCTCAACGTATATTGTGCTAATTTACTGTGTGCTAAATAAGTTTACTGAATGTACTTTTGCCTCTAGCCTCATAAAGAGACTAGAGGGATGTGTTTAGAATAAATACATATATTTTATATATATACCTGGTGTGGTTCTCCTTTCATTTGGTCATTCATGAGATTATAGACTTGTAAAACAAGTTGCTTTACATTCCTTCAAGACTTAGCCTGAAGGCTGCTCTCACAGCTAGCACTAGGATAGCATTCTACATAGGTTGCCTTTAAACCTGCCATCAATAAGGGTCGTTTGGACTGGTGCAAGGTGCCCACTAGAATAGTGGACAGCATATGCCAGGTCAACTTCTTACACTGATCTAAATCCATAACGTTTACGGACGCCCCTGAGTCGATTAACGCTCTGTAGGTGGATCCCTTTATTTCCACGGAGCACATCGGTGCCTGTCCGGCCAGCTGACAAAAGATATGACGAACAAGTCGTCCTCTTCCAGGGTGAAACTGTGTCCTTGCGGTGAGCTGTCCTCTTGAGTCTGCGGGCCTCTAAGTGATAACTGACGCAACTGTTTTGTTGCTCCTCTAAGTCTGGCATAGGCCTGCCGAGATCTGTTGCTCCTACACACTTTGGCAAAGTGGTTGGGCTTCCCACATCGGGAGCAGGTCTTCCCTTTTGTGCTGCACATTCCAGTCAGTGGGTGTTCCATGCCACAGTTACTGCACATTCCGCTCGTTGATGGCCGCGGCATTGGGGGGAAAAGTGTTTGGGCGCCATTGTATGGCCTCGACCCGCTCCTCTTGATTGGTGTGAACCCGGGGGCGTGAGCGCCGGTGGCGCTTTGGCGTAGGACAGCCTCCATTTCTTCAGCCCGAGCATCTGAGAGCTCATGTGATCTGTCCAGGACGAGAATTTAATCTAGGAATATTCACGGTTGCTGGAGAATCCGTTTTCCCAGTAGCACTGAGCGGCATCCTTAGATCACTTGAGCGCGTATCTATTCCCTCTGATAGGCAAAGGTGCACGTGCTCGCCAGTCTACGCAGTCGTGCGTAAAACATATCCACCGATTCAGTGCCCGACTGCTTCACCTGCCGTAGCTTAAATCGCTCAAAACGGCGTTGAGCTTGGGGTCAAAATGCCTGTTGAGTGCCTCGACAGCTGCCTCGTAGTCGTCGTCCCCAGTGTCTGGCAACGTTTCAAAGAGGTCAGATTTCCGCGCCGCCATAATATATGAGTAGCGACCTTTTCACTGTCCTGTCGGTTTCCCTCATACCTTTAAAATAGTGGTTAAGGCGTCCTTTCCATGCCTTTCAGTGCTGGGCCGCCGTGGCTGGAGGGAGGCAGTGGGGGGACAACAGTGTGACTGTGCACCTGAGGTGGTGCGTTGGCACCCTGCCGGGGTTGACCCGCATCAGCCTGCGGGCCTGCTGCGCCTGCTTGGTGTGGCGTGCTCATTGTTCCAAACTGTGCGGGCTTAGGGGTGATGACCTTGCTGCACGTGACGTGTGGAGGCAGGTCACAGGGTCACGCCTTCTCCTCTCAGAGCCTCAGGGCCCAACGTTGCCCAGTGTGTGCTGTGCGTTCTAAGCAGGGCCTGGGCCGTCAGTAGGCGGGTGGGCTCTTCTTTGCGACTGAGTGTGATCTTCCAAGTTCTAGAGCGTGACTTTCTGTGGGCCTCTCAGTATGTCCCAGCTATGTGAGGAGAGGGTGAGGCAGTCCAGTTCACAGCTACTGGATGAGGGGGTGAGGCCGTTCAATCCCCTCTTAAGGTGATCCAGTACTTGCCTCTTAGCACAGGGCCCAGCTGCCACACTGGAAGCAGGGCAGACGGGGTCTTCCCAGTCTGAAGGCCTCCCCCTGGTGACTCACCCGCTGTCAAAACCGATGTTTTCCGCAGCAGCAGATCGGCGTTCCCAGCGCATGGCCTCAGGGAGCGCGGGTCCTTGCGATAGAGAGTGCAGGGAGCGCACTCGGCATCGTGGTCAAATGGGGCGCGGCCGTGCAGCAGCATCCTCACTCTCGCCGTCTCCAGCTCAGGGTCGGCAGCATCAGCCGTTCACTCCCCAGCCTCAACGGGAGGTGCTGCGGGGGGGGAAACATCCTTTACAAAGCAACTTTTACAATGCACTACCATTACGACGCAACTTTTACAACGCAAGTCATTACAACAAATTGCGCTGGAGGGCGTTCTAGGATAGGGAATAGTTACTATCCAACACCTTCCCTACTATCCACGGGGACTGGAGTTGGAATAGTAAATTAAACTATTCACTATCCAGCACCCTCCCAACGCAAGTTGTTGTAACGACTTGCGTTGTAAAAGTTGCATCGTAATGGCATGCGTTGAAACGTCATACAACCGCTACGGGGAGCTCAGAATCAGGGCGAGGAAGGTCAGCCCCAGGGCAGCAGCGGCGGCTTCGCAAGCAGGCAGCACAGCCTCTCGGGTGACGGAGCGGCGTGGGACACCGCCGCTGGCTTTGTGGAGTGGTGTGGCTCACTGGTTAGAGGCGGCAGACCCGGGAGCAGAGGACGGCCCAGGTCAAGGGTTCAATTCCCGACGCGGCAGGGTCGTGGACCAGGGTCAGCGGACTCGATAATTCTCACCTCGGTGCCTACTCTAACCAGGGATCACACTCGCCAACTCTAGGCATTAGCTTGACTCATCTCCACAACGGCCCCCCACATACGCCGGGGATGCCTGGTTTCACCTTGGAGATACCCAGTAGGGACCATCTCACAGGGAAAGCCAGGACGGGTTCCCCAGCGGTCTATTGCGCAAAGATACTCCTTCAAGAGTCGATTCCAGCGCGTTAGAAACCCACAATTAAATTAAATTTAATTAAAGTAATCGAGGCATCGGAGTTCGACCAGCCTCG
Source organism: Lissotriton vulgaris (assembly GCF_964263255.1). Lineage (NCBI taxonomy): Eukaryota > Metazoa > Chordata > Amphibia > Caudata > Salamandridae > Lissotriton > Lissotriton vulgaris. The sequence goes on from NC_141698.1 coordinate 1,105,718,333, forward strand.
TCGCCAATGTAGCGCGGCGTGGCCTGGTGTGGTTAGACCCTGAGCAGCGCTGGAAAGAATGCACACCACTTGTGTTACTGTGTGTAGCAGGAAGACCCCGAGCAGTCTTCCGGTGTTTATTTATCTCCTCGGGACGAGCCCGCCCTGAGGAGTGCATGCCAGCACAACATTTGCAACATTGTATAGGAGAGCCTGGACAGCTCTCTACACCTTCTAGGGCACGCCATGAGGACAGGACACATTTTATTTTGCTGCTGACCGCCGTTGTGAGAGACTGAGATTTCCCTGATCTCAAAAACAAGCTCCGGATTCTCACACTGGCAGCCACCAGTTCAAATTAAGCACGGATAGAGTACTTCACAATGCTACACCCTGTACTACAACACACTTGTAATTAATGAAGGGGCAGTTTGTGCAGAAAATTCACAGCGCTAACGAAGATTTGCCTCATTACATCATGATCTTCAGTACACGCGCTTTAATAAGTGACTTCAAGTCAAAAACTTTCACCAAAAAAGTTGTAAAATAGGTTAAGATTTTTACTGTGCACCATCTTGTACCAGTTTGATGAATAAAGTCCGTACTAGGGATCAAGGAAGAGACAGAACCCCGAATGCTGGGTTGTAAATAAAACACTCATGTGTGCTCCTCATCAGGAGTCTCATAAATGAGAGAGCCCTTAAATCATAGAGAGTCTCATGCAGGGACGGTAACCACTCAGGACACCAGTCCACCATGAGGTCATGTCGCTGCAAACACAACCACTGGTGAGAGTTAGTGATGGGGAAACAAGGTCAGTCTGTAAAGACACAGACCTGGCATCCGTGAATGACCCGAGTCACTCAGTTAGATGGCTTTATTCAATGTGAGGCACACATCTATATGACTTCCATACGTAGGTGCCTGTGCAGACTGTGAGAAGAGATCAGACGTCACTGTTGATCCTAAAAGGTGAGTGCACAGGCAGAGTGTGAACCCAGGCACCGGGGTGCGCTCCCTGTGCAGAGACCCGCCCCCGCTTAGAATGAGTGCTCCGAGTACAGTCAGTCCGAGTGATAGAAGCGAGTGAGGCTGCACAAGACGCCTGGCCTGGGAGGGGGAGAGGCGCTCAGCCGGGCACAAGAGCTGACTGCAGGCAGTGCAAACACACAAGTACTCGAAGGAAGAATAACAGAAGCAAACAGTGTCTAGGTATGGGGTGATACGTCATTCCCACTAGCATGAAATACATCCATGTCCACTGAGCAGGGACCGGGCCTATACACAGCTGGTGCCTCTTGAATAAAGATTAAAGTGCAAACGCTGCTCAGAAGCGACTAATGCTTAGTAAGAAGAATTCACACACTCGTGTTGACTAATCCGGCCTCACAATAGTGAAGCTGTTTGCTGTTATTGGTTCGGTGCACGCGTGAGGTGTCGGGCAACGAGGTGTAAGTAGCACAGGCCCAGGATTATGGAGGTGCGAAAACATCACTAGAAGACATAAAAGAAAGAGCCGCCTCGGAGCGGGAGGGGCTGCCGGTGCTTACTGTGTATTGTGTTGCAACTTTTGGACAGGACTTGCTGATCCTTTGTGAGGAACTAGCTGTGTGATCGGAAGGGTGTGGCTTTTGATCCCATGTGTGGGGTGTTTCCATGTTGAGGGTGAAGACCACCGAGGTGCGGTTATTGTGTCATCTCAGGGGCGGCCCCTCATCAATGGCGAAGGAGCGTCGCCCCACTGGCTCCGAGCCAGCACGTGAAAAATAAAACAATGAACTAAATTGTTTTACTTTTCACTTGCCGGCTCTGAGCCAGCGCATTCACGAAGGGGCGGGGCGAGGCATGGGAGGGGGTAGGAGGAGTGCTTTGTGCACTTTCTAAGTGTGCATGCGTCTTTTGCCGTCTGTCTAAGGCCGACTAAAACACACATGCACATTAGGTTTCTCCATTCCAGCTGCTTTGAACAACCGAGTTGGAGAAACCCCACAGACGCCTTGGTCTGAACAGAGCGTCTTTTCAGCCCGCTCAGGCCAATCTCTGCGCTGCTGTCATTGCATGAGAACAGCATGGGGATTGCACAGGCAGTCTGTCCCAGTGTATGCTGGGAGCCTGGGACCTGGAATACAACATGGAGACACGACGTGGGAGGCGGTAGCAGCTCCAGGTGTTTTTTAATTTGTTTATTATTATCCCCATGTACACGCTCCCCCTACCGCGCTCCCTGTGCCCCCTCCACCTGCTCCACCAACTTTTCATTGAGTCGGCTGCCATTAGTCATCTGATTCAGACCTTAGCAGTGTGGTGGATGAAGACGCATGAGAGACAGACACGCAGTTCTTGTTTTTCAGTAAGCTGGCAGCTTTCAGCACTTCTTCAGGTCCCTTTAAAGTATTTTCTATGATCAATTTCCACTTAGCTGTTTATTGCATTCGTACGTCCAACCCGCGACAGTAAGAACTGGCAGCTCATTGAACCAGAGTCTGCAGGAGGAACTCCACTAGACCACGGGCACAAATTAACCACTGGGCTGCAACATGTTTGTGCCTTTTTCCATTTTAGTTTTTAATTGCACTGTTATGGAAAATCCCCGTTAACCCATTACGAGTTGCCCAGAGCAGTATCCCCTGAATTGATACGGAGTGGTCTGGTGTTTCTCCATCTGAAATCTAATCCAATCAGTACATGGTAAAGCCTGGGTGGAGAGGGGCCAGGGCTGCGGGGAGAGCCACAAATCCACCCCTACACTAGCACCCGAAGAGGAGCAGTAAATGCTCTCTGCAGAGATGCCACAGTCTCCCAACTACCAGATGCCATCCCTGCCCCCAGCACAACACTCCGACCGACACCCACCTCCGCACCCCTGCACATTTTTACCATTGGTTTAGAGCAGATACTGAATATTGACATTCAAATCTGCACAGAACTGCATTAAATGACCTGGTAGCTCTGGAACCGCAGGTTGTTCCTCATTCCAGAGGCTATAACTCATAATAAGGCTCTCAGTTTTCAGTTTTTACTGATTATTATAGATAACTCAAGATAGAATTCAATGTGTTTCCTGTCTGTATTTATTTTTGAAAGTGGAAAAATACAGAAAATCGGGCTTTTAAAACAGGATGAGATGTCCTTGAATACAGTTAATATATATTTGTAGTATAATGTTAATATTTACCTGTGGTGTTTTGTTATATTTGGATGCTTAATTTGCTAAAACAAGACAGTCCTCGAAGTATGAGAGCATGTCTATTAGTTACATAAATGGGGAAATGTACCATTTCGCGACTTCATTTATTCTCAAAACACAGAATAAACATGGATACATCCCAATAGGATGGCCCAAAAATAAATATAAATAAATACAGATGGAAATGTTAAAAAAATAAATGCCATAAAACCAGGGAGCCCTACTCATATTTCCCGTAATCTCACAGGGAAATAGTGGCCAGTATCTTTAAAGCCGGTCCTGCTTTTTCCCACTACAGTCAATGGGGAACTCGGAGTGAGGGCCTTAGATGTTTATCACAAAGTCTACATTTCATCAGAGGATGGCGCTTTTATCAGTTTAAAAAACAGCTGTGATTGGTGGGGTGTGTTTGTCTTCACCTGTAAAGAAAACAATACTTCTAAAGAGCAATTCGATCTTCAACTTAAATGTACAAAAGTTTCAAATTAATTAGCGCCGCCTTGCTATAATGTACCAATACATAGCATATTTACTTCAGTTCAAATAGCACTGATGCCTGCATTATTGTTTAAGTATTCCACCCTGAATATAAACATTTTGGCAACAACTTTATATTTACTACTATAAACATAAAGAGATAGGGGCACATTACTAACGTTTAGCGATATTTATCGCTAACAATGCTTAGCAACAAATTTTTTAACGCTAAGCATCGCCGGAAATTATCGCAGAGATAACTTGCTATTAGCAAGGTTTATCTCAGAAGTGATAAAAATCCTGGTGCTAACTGCCAATCGAGAGATTATCGCTGGAAAACCAACGAAAATCTCTCGAAGTTTGGCGTTAGCTAGATAATAGGGGCTCACAAACTTAGCCATGATATCCACCTTCCATAGGATATCATGGCTAAATCAGGAAAATACCAGGTGTAAAAAAAGCAGTGCTAACCGCGGTTAGCGCTGCTTTTTTTTTATCACTAACGGGGTTAGCGAAATCCTTGATAATAGGAAAAATGTCGCTTAACAACATTTCTCCTATTATTTTTCTCTGGAATGCCCCCTTTGCATCTCATTAGAGATGCAAGGGGAAGCATAGAGAAAAAGGGTGCTAACATGCGAATTTGCGTGTTAGCACCCTGTTGCTGATAGGGAGATAATTTTATCTCTGCTTTCTTGGCTTTTAAAGCCAAAAAAGCGGAGATAAATCCCTTGATAATATGCCCCATAGTTTTTACAGCAAAAATTGTGCTATAGCCGGATTTCCCACAGTAGATTCTTTGCTCAGGAGACTGCACTGGATACTTTCTGCATTAATTGTCATTATATATTTTTCATAAGGTGTACCACTGCTGACCAGTAGGGGTCAGTGCCCTCTCACTCCTAGAAACTTCTGTCCAGCACTGTTTATAATACAGTGCGGAGTGTTTTTATTTGGTTATTTGTTGTTTTTCTGTAGCGCGACCTTCAATGGGGAGAAAGAGCTCTCTCCTCAGTGAGAACACGTTGCGACAAAAGTGATAATGTACAGGTAAAAGGTAGGAAGGTAGTAGGATCCTTCTGCATGGTAACCCCCACTTGTTTCCTGGTGTTTTGCTGGTTTTTGACTAGTCTGACTGGCATCCTGCTAATCAGTACCCCAGTCTATCTGCTTTCTCCCTTAAATTGTTGTGTTCAGTACTTCGGTGCATCCCGGATTGGATACTAGGGTACCCTTATCAATCCCTAGTATATGGTACTAAGGTACCCAGGGCATAGGTACTCCAGAGGTCCCCCATGGGCTGCAGCATGTATTATGCCATCCCTGAGAGACCATTCAAAATGGAACTACAGGCCTGCCATTACAGCCTGTGTAAGCTGGTGCAAGCACCACTTACTTAAGATATAGGTTTCCTTTATATATATAGGGTCACAGCACTTAAAACCTGTAAGTCACCCCTACAGCAGGCCCTATCAATCCTGAAGGTGAGGTTCTTGGTTCTAAGTGTGAGGGTACCCCTGCATGAGAAGGACACCCCTACAGCCTACGGAGTCCATTCTCTCAGGTTGTCAGTAAAGCAGCCATATACTATATGTAGGGGCACCGCGTAATTATGCCATGATCATCTCGAAACTGGCTGCAACGCATCCTATCATGTTTGGTATCAAACATGTTGAAATCATACTCCCACACGAGAGGTATGATTCCAAACAACGGAAGAGCCCTCTGTTAGGCTCTCAGTGTTCCTGGTACCATACTTCTTGATAGACAGCACAAAATGGTTGCTGCCGACCAGAGACACAATTCTGCCCTCCAGCTGCTGAGCCAAGCTCGAGCAGGGGAAGGCAGAACAATAGGCATCCTGTCACAGGGAGGTGTGACCACCTCCCAGACAGGATTTAGTGTATTGGGGTGGGGTGGGTGCGCCTGCCAGTGCCACTCAGTTTGCATGAGGGGCACATTTGGTGTCCCAGTGCATAGCCCAGTTCAAACCAGTCCTGGGAGCAGTTGGCTCCTGCTCTGGCACGGTAACCTCCCCCTGTCCAGACCCTCCCCTGAGAGGGACCCCTGAATCGTCCCAACCCTTTCCCTAGGGTACTTAACCCCTTCGATGCTCATGACGGAACGGTTCCGTCATGAGCATTGGTTGAGCTGTGCTTATGACAGAATCGTTCCGTCATGACCACACCCATTTCCATTAGGGGTCAGCACCGGGCGGTAAATCGTACCGCACCGATGTGGTTATGGGCTTACCTGGGAGTAGGTCCCTAGATTCATCGTGGGACAAGATTCAGATCAGACACCACTGCACTTCTATCGTCTGGGCACTCTGGACTTCATTTAGGCCTGACTTCGTCTCCCTTCCAGTCTGCTGCATCGTCTGTGCCTGTGTACCATACAGAAACCTTCCAAGGCCTGTGGGTATCAAAAACACCTGAAGGAATCTCCCTTGGAGTAAAGGAGTCACTCCCCTGCATTCGCAGGCACCACAACTAAGTCGACCAGTCTGCTGATCCTGAGCTCCTGTGGACTCCGTGGGGTCTGCAACAGAGGTGGTGGTTTTATACAGCCCCCAGGGCCTACCCTGCCCTCTCACCAAGTTTGAGGCCAGTATCACTCGTGGGGGTTGCAGTAACTGAACCCCTGTGCACCTTGTCATCTTGCAGTTGCAAAGGTTTGTTGGCTTACTTCCAAGAAGATCTTCGGGCTCCAAGTAGCCCCAACCTCGAACACCTCCAGTGACCAGAATCTTCAGCCAGACCACATTGTGTGCATCGGGGCCTGCATCTTTTGGTGATCTGCTTGTGGTCCTCTTGTGACTCCAGTGCCTCTGGCCTGTGGGTCAATTTGAGGGTCACACTTGTTTCTTTTGGGCTCCCCTGATTGCTCGGGACTCCCCTGACTTCCCTCCTTGTGGTGAGTTCCCTGGACCTTGCTGGTTCGTATGTTGCGCCTTCTTCAATTCCTGTGTTGGTTGCATTTGCCTAGGCTTGTCGGTTCTCCCGCCGGACACCGACTCTCAGCACTCGACATCCTTCGTGGGACAGATCGTGCACAGCTCCTGGTCTTCCTCAGCATCGCCTTATCCTCACAGCTGCAGAGTCAAGGTCATCATCACCCATCCTGGAACACCCAACATCGGAGGGCATTCGTCTTTCAAGTCTCCTGGTCACTCCTGAGTGACATAGACTCTGTCCCCTCTGCTTGCAGGTCGCTCATCTAGAATCCACCTTTGGATTCCACCAGACACTTTCTCCTTCTTGAGCAGCGGCACTTTCCTGAAGTCCTCTATTGGGTTCGACGGAGGTTCCCGACACCACTTCACACGTATGCACCTGGCTTCCCTAGTGCAGGTAACATGGATACTATAGTATCCACAGGTCTTCCCTGGTGTAGGTAACACGGATACTATAGTAATCACAGGTGGGATGGCGCTCCTACCTTTTGTCTTCCACGGGGTTACTTCAGGGTCCACTGGGAAGGGTCCTTTATCTTTAAAAATCAAATAGCGTCTTACACGTAGAGTTGTACGGAGCACGCGGTCGTGTTCCCACACTGCACACGCTCTCCATGGGGTTCCTAGACACTCACCTTGGGTGGTTTCTTGAGTCCCCAGCACTTCTACGTCCTCTCAACCTTGTCTTGACCAGAGTCGTGGTTCTCATACCACTTTCTTAGTATATGGTTTGGTCCCACCCTGG